>NC_046657.1:138140370-138141666 GCF_010883055.1 Belonocnema kinseyi | reverse complement strand
CGAAAACATTTACTCCGATTTTTGGGCTTCACCCCTTAAGTATAAAATCAACCCCTCTCTACAACACACATATGACTTTGTCAAAAAATAATATTTTGGAGATTTTTCTAGTGTAAATGTAGTCTTTGATTTTTGGGGTGCTCGAAAATATCCACTCCGATTTTTGGGCTCTATCCCTTAACGTATAAAATCAACCCTTCTCTACCACGTATATACGAATTTATCAAAAAATTATATTTTTGAGAATTTTCTAGTGTTAATGTAGTCTCTGATTTTTGGGCTCCTCGAAAACATCGACTCCGATTTTTGGGCTTCAACCCGTAACTTATAAAATCAACCCCTTTCTACCATGTATATATGACTAGTCAAAAATTAGTATTTTTGAGAATTCTCCAGTGTCAGCAGAGTTTATGATTATTTTGCTTCTTAAAAATACCTACTCCGATTTTTGGTCCCTAACACTTGACGTTAAGAAACAGTCCCTTTCTAACAATCTAACATAATTTTGTGTAAACCAATCTTTTTCGGAATATTACAATGTTACTATATTCTCTGATATTTTTCGAATTTTACGGTTCAAATGAAGTCTCTGATTTTTGGGCTGTTCAAAAATGCCAACATCAAGGTTTAAGTTTTTATTATTAGGTTGACGTTTTTTTGCACAGGGGTGGTTTTTGTAATATAATGTTGAGTGCATTTGAGACTCTAAAATGAGCCAAAAATCTAGTGTATTTTGGATTTTGCAAATTTTATTTTTTGCAAGGGGGTGGTTTTTGAAAATGGGGGTAGTTTTATGATTTTTTTCATGCATTTTAGAGCCCAAAATTCTGGTGTTTTTTGTCTTTTCCGAATTTGATTTTTTACATAGGGTGTGGTTTTATATTTTGTAGGGGTGGATTTTAGAAATTGGTTGTTGGTGCATTCAAGAGCCCAAAAAAAGGCCAAAATTCTGACGTGTTTGATTTTTTTTTTCTTTAAATTTTTATATAGTGGAGATGTTGGCTTGATTCAAGTCAGCACTCCACTCAAAATTTGAATTTTCACAAAAAGTTGCGGAGCCCAAAAATCGGCATTACAGCCCAAATAAAGCCCAAAAAAGCCTAAAATTCTGACATTAAGAAATTTGGGAATTTCGTTTGTGGAGGTGCTAGCTTGATAGACCTGCCATATTGCAAACCCATCACAAACACACCTGAAATTTCCGGTGAGGATCAAGATCAGTTACAACAGCCCCCCCCCCAAACTTAATTTTTGGGTTCTCTATAGCCCAATGAATTGCTCCCCAAATGCGCTCAA
>NC_046657.1:138135220-138140270 GCF_010883055.1 Belonocnema kinseyi | reverse complement strand
CCCATTTGAAAAATCAAAATTTAAATCACATGGTCTTGAAGATCTTCAAATGCGCTCATATGCGCCATAGAGAAATTATTTGCGCCACATTGATAACCAAGTTATCAGCGATCGAAATGGGGGGGAGCTAGTGTGATTTTTCTAAACTAATGACATTTTTCCAAATTTAACATACCTATCTTTCATAACTTCAAATGTGCTCAAATGCAGCACCACTAAGAAATGTTGTGCTAGCTAATTAACAAAGATATCATATTTTGTAGGGGGGGGGGGGCATAATAACGCAGGTGTGAAATCCTCAACAGTGATGTGCAAAATAAAGTAAAGGACATAGATTCTTTCGTCTTTAAATGCGCTTATATGCGCCATAATATTTTTTTTTATTTTAAAAATTGCCTACTATATGGAGCTAACAAAATTTTACGAATGATGACCAACAAAATAACATTTTTCAATCCGCATTGATAAAGTGACATTTCTATGATGTTTCAAATGCGCTCAGATGCGCAACTTTCAAAATTAACAAAAACTATAATCAACCCCCACACAGCCACTTGTTACGATCTACTAACGTATGATATCTCAAAATAAATAAAATTGCAGTATACGAATTACTATTGTCTCTTCGTATAGGATTTCAAATGCGCTCATATGCGCCACTTTGAAAATTGACAAAAACCCATAACCAACGCCCTCACGACCACTTCTCGGGTAGAAATGGCCTCTTAGTGTCTAAACTAAATATTGGCTCTCACGAGGCCGCAGCCAGATTTCCTAGCTGGCAGAATCTAGGCTTTCCCTCTGCTAGCCCTCGACAGGTTATTGTAGTATAACTTTTATCAATTAATTATTTTCTTGAGGGGACCTTGTAAAGCCCTCGACAGGTAAAACGGGTAATGCAGCTATGAGTGCAAAAAAGTACATTAATGTTTTTATGCTTAATTATACTTAAATTTAAAAAAGAACACATTAAAAAAATTACCGCGATGCAAACTTTCAAAAATTTCATTTTTTTCTGAAAAAATTAAAAACATTTGGTGTCTTAAAAATTTGAAAAGAGTTTTTTCTACAGATCGATTTAATTTGATATCAGGTAAGTACGTTGAAAAATTATATATAACAATTCGAGTTTCAAAAACCTTTTTTTCTAATTTCTAAAGTATCGGATGAGTGCCGTCAAGCATTTATGATACCGCACTCAATGTGGCATTGTAGCAATGTGGATTAGGCGCTCGACGTATAAGCCTGCGGTGCGTGCGTTCGATTCTCGGCGCATGCGGATATTTTAATAAACTGCGTTTGTCTTTAGTTATTAGTAATAAGTCTTCTCTAGTAAAATTTAACAATAAATTTATTTTCAGAATAACGTGCGGAAAATAGTTAATAATCAAATGTCAATAACAATACGAGAAAACGGAGGAGTGTTTGTCAGAGGCCACAGAAAGGTGTAAAATCTTTAGATCAAACTTTTGCAAAGAAAATTTATTTTACAATTGGATTATTATTTTCCTTCTTGGAATGAAAAATTCACAGTGTAAAAAACAATAGCATATGCTTTTGAATAATAGTGTGTGAGGGACTATCTAGATTCTATAAAGACCCTATTAATAGGCCCTCATCGGGTTGCCTGCTGATGACCTCGCCAGCTGAGCGTGACGTTTTCGCTTGCGCCTTCGATAGATTGCCACTTTAGGGCCTCGATAGAAAATAGGAAACCTAGAAATTGATAAAAACCACAATCAACCCCCTCATTGCCACTTGTTACGATCCACTATCCGATAATATCTCTAAATTAATTAAATTGCAGTATAAATATTTTAAATTGTCTTTTCGTATAGGATTTCAAATGCGCTCATATGCGCCATAGTGGATCGTGGCAAGTGGTCGTGAGGGGATTGATTATGATTTTTTGTCAATTTTGAAAGTCGCGCCTATGAGCGCATTTGAAATCCTAGACGAAGAGATCATTATAAATTTTTATTTTGCAATTTAAGTTATTTGGAGACATCATTGAATAGTGGATCGTAACAAGTGGTCGTGAAGGGGTTAATTATGGTTTTTTGCCAATTGTGAAAGTGGCGCATATAAGCGCATATGAAATCCTGGACGAAGAGACAATTCTAAAATTTTATTTTTCAATTTAAGTTATTTGGAGACATCATCTGATAGTGGATCGTAACAAGTGGTAATGAGGGGGTTGATTATGGTTTTCTGTCAATTTTGAAAGCAGCGCAAATGAGCGCATTTAAGACGGAAGAATCCATGTCATTTACTTTATATTGCACATCACTATTCAGGATTTAACATCTGTGTTACACTGGCTTTCCCTCCAAAATATGATATCTTTGTTAATTAGGTAGCGCAAAATTTTTTACAGGTGACGCACTTGAGCTCATTTGAAGTTATGAAAGATAGGTATGATGAATTTGGGAAAATGTTATTAGTTTAGAAAAATCATGCCAGCCCCCCCCCCATTTCGATCGCTGATAACTCGGTTATCAATGTGGCGCGAAATTTTTTCTCTATGGCGCATTGTGTGGCGCAAATATTTTAATCGGTGGCGCATTTGAGAGCATTTGGGGCGCAAGTCAGTTGGCTATAGAAAACCCAAAAATTAATAGTGGGGGGGGATAATGTAACTGACCTTGAGCATCAAAATGCAAAATGGTTATACACATACCTGAAATATTCATCATAAATACATCAGAAAAAGAGAAAGTAAAAAAATAAAGATTTATGAAAATTATTTATTTTTTGTTTTTATATCATTATATTTAGCACTGAGTGTTCATAAATCTTGAGTTTCTTTTGATTTCTCTATTTCTGATGTGTTATTATGGATATTTCAGGTATGTTTATAGCTGGTTTCCCTTTTAACCCTGAATGAATATTGTAGGTATGCGGAAAAAAATTGTACTAGCCAAATTCAAACTTCCAAACTTCTTACTAGTCTAACATCCGAATATAAAACGAACTTCACCCATTTGTTTACGCGATGAAAAGTATTTTATATAGATTATAGAATATGTAAGCGTTGAGTTGTCTACTTTTTCCCATCATAACTATTGGGTTGGCAGGTATAAACAGGTAAGTCGATACTAGTATTTTGCACCAATCTGTTTACGTAATAAACCTTATATCAAAATAAAGATCATTTTATTGTAAAATTATCTAACGAAGAATTTCATGTAGCAGATGTATGGGTTTGACACCCTAAACACACCCACGTGAGTATCTGAAAACTAGCCTTAAAACAAAAATTTCAATTCCTCATGAAATCGACCTTTTGATGTAAACGAATGGAATTTTTTAAAATACTTTTTTACATTCTCATCCTAATGAGAAGGTATTGGTTTTATGTAAAATTTCACTTTGTCGGTTTTTATCATACCTCTAAGTTTTGAGACCCACTGAGTCAGAAAAACGATTTTCACGAAAGTGTCTGTCTGTCGCGTGCCGTAGGTACGTTCAAACTCTCGAGCTAATCTCTTTTTACAGAAGAGAATTCATAATCACTAAATTACACTGGTGGATGTTTTGAGTCTTAATTTTTAAATGTTTGCGCAAGAATGTGAGAAAATATAGAGACCGAGCGCGTAGAACGATGTAAGTACATAATCGAGCGCGAAGCGCGAAATAAATGTACAGTCGAGCGCGATGAGAATGTGCCCGCATAGAGGGCATATTTTTTTTAATTTGTTTTTTTCCTGAAGAATTATTACTATTGGTCTAATGGAATATTGTTTAATATTAGTTCATTATTTTTAACTTTCTAAACAAATGGAATTTGTTTACATAATTTTTAAGAATTATTAATATTTCTTTAGTGTAATATTGATCAAAATTGTTTGATTAATTTTATATTTTGAATTTTTTTTGTAAATATTATTATTATTTGTCTAGTGGAAAATGTAACAACATTAGTTGATTAATTTTTAATTATTCAAACAAATCCCCTTTGTGAAAAAAAAATTTTTTTCTTTAAAAATTCGTTGAACTTTTTCAATTGTTGTTCAAGCTAGAAATAATTCATTGTCGAGATCAACCTATTTTTATGGAAATTTGCATATTATTTACGTTACTGAAATAGTTTACAGGAATTTATTTGCCATATATATTTTTTCATTTAAAATTGCATGTTCAAACAGAATATTATAGTATTTTTATATATTATAATTCTGATTTTCTTCTGAAAAAAGTTTTCAATAAAGAATATCTCGTCTGATTTCTACGAAAGAAACCAAGGAATGTGATCGTCGACATTGTCGAGAAGGTCAAAACAGCCGGATTTCCGCTGCTCCAATCACTTCTGACCACAGGGTCTTTGAACATTTACATATGATTCGCCGGAAAATCTAAAAAGCAGCAAGTGATCTGAGGAAGAATAAAATTTCACATATAAATGCAAGTTCCTTTTTGCTTCAAGACTAAAGTAGAGCTCTTGTTTCGAACTATCAAATTCTATATCTTGTAAAATTATAAGCATGGAGCTTTCCAGATGTTTTATGGCAAAGAATTACGGAAATCCATCGAAATTATGGAAATACGATGTGGGGCGTTTCAAGTATTATGTATCAATATTGTGAAGGATGTTTATATTGATATTAGGCTCTCATGAATGTACTTAATTATAAAATGGACATTTCTTAAAAAGATCAAATTTGAAAACGCTTCTAAAAGATTTGAATTTGAACTATTGCAATTATTTTCGGCAACCAACGTGGCCTGCTGGATGCCTTAACTTTCATTCTGAAAACCAGAAAAATATGAAAAATCGTAGTTTTCAACATGGTAGATAGAGCCATTCTCATTTTCGATACACAATTTCATCAAGATAACTTGCGACTGGTGGACACTCTCAAAGAAAACTTGGATCCGCAAAAATTTGTTAGAGAGAATAGCAATCTCAAATTGAATATTTTTATCAAAAACGAACAGCGTAGAATTGATTAAATACAGTCTGTCAAGTTAAAGCGTGGGTGGCTTTACTCGCAGTCGGTAAGGTGTATCGACATGATTTTGGTGTCAAAATATTAAGAAGAGCTCCCTC
>NC_046657.1:138100629-138135120 GCF_010883055.1 Belonocnema kinseyi | reverse complement strand
AGAGGGAGCTCTTCTTAATATTTTGACACCAAAATCATGTCGATACACCTTACCGACTGCGAGTAAAGCCACCCACGCTTTAACTTGACAGACTGTAACTCGAAATGTGGCAATTAGGACATTTGTTAGCATTCCGTACGTTGAAGGATTATCTGAATGAATATCGAGAATTGTCGGCAACAATACATTACTACGGCATTTAAAAACAAGAGAAAACATACATCAGTATTGAGACCTACTAAAGAAAAAATAAATTAGATAATAGAAATATTTTTTATGGAATTTAGTGCAAAGTGCAACATTGTAGCGTGGTTTATATCGGTCAAACTGAACTCCGTTAGGAGTAAAAGTTAAAGAACACATAAGAGACGTAAATAAGATCCCTGAAAAGCAGACAGTGCTTACTAGACATATTATTGAAATAGATCATCTTTTTGATTTTGAAATGCGAAAATTCTTGCGAATGAATATAACTATAGTAAACGCCTGTGAATGGAAATGTGTTATATTGCTGGCTATGTCAATGCGGTCAGTTTGAGAACCGATGTAGCAAACCTTTCAAAAATATATTTGCCTGTTTTAAACAGGAAAAAAATCTTTAAACACTTGCTGATGATATGTGTCTAATTTTACTTATAAAAATTAACTTCTTCTATTATTCAGAAACTGGTTTTTGAACCTACGCTCATTTGCTTTTGTTTTTTGGAATTATTACTTTCCTATCAAACTATAAAAGTGTATGCTTCTCTTCAACGTGCATGTGAAATGTGTGAATATTGTGTTTGTTGTATTACGGAGCATTCTTTAATTCAACCACAATCACCTTCGCTTCTGCAGCGAAACACGAACGCGAGAGGGAGGGTGGAGCTGGATGGTATAGGAACAATAAGTTCATACATGATTTCTTTTATTTTTGTCTTATTGGACTTTTATTTATAAAATAATTTTAATATCCCTTTTTAATTGAGTATCTAGCACTTAGTAAGGCCCCTACCCGTGGCCGAAACGTTTGCTACTTTAACATTTTTAAGAAAATCACGTTTTGTAATCAAAGAGAAGTTAGTAGACACATGGGAAAGAAATGGGTTTAGATGGCTCTGGCATGTGTGAATGAGACCCTAGTTAGAAGAGACATAAGAAGCCACAGAAACACGAGAGCCTGCATGAAAAAATGCATGGACATAAAAGAAGTTAGAAAAGTATGCCAGAACAGAAAAGTATTGCGGCAAATAGTTAATAAAAAGAGTGTCAGTAGAGTGTATGACGCCTGAAACAAAAGACCTTGGATACGTATGAATCAGTCAAAACAATTTATATCCCTTCCTCACATTATTCCCTTGCCCACCGAGTGAGTCACGCCTACCCCAAAAGGGAAATGGCTTAATACTGTAATAATAATAAAAAAATAATACATTCATAAGAACGTAATGCCAATATAAAAATTCTTCACAGCAATTCAAATAATTGGGTCAATTAAATCCGACACTGTAAAAATAATCAGTAAAAATGTCTCAGTACAATTATTCAGCATGCTTATTTTTTAAATCATCACACACTGAGAATGACAATTAGGGTAAACCCAGATTTTTCAAAAATAATTTTTTTGCAGTTGCAAATTATTTGCGTTAAGAGCTATCCACAATGTTAGAAGTATGCAAACAAATAAGACTCTACCAACAACCGTGGTTAAAAAATTGATTGTGGTAAGAGGAGAACGACAGTAACTGAGTAAAGTCCAAAACAGATGAGACAAAAGCGACTAATTTTCTGTTGCTTAACATTTTACAATTCAAATGATAGAATTTTTCCAATATCTGTCAACACGTCTTAATGTTTATTTAGTTTAAAGAAATATTTTTTATTTATTCTCAGCATTTATGATTGAGAATGTATTAGAATTGTCCGAAATTCGACACGACCGTTTTTCAACGGATCTTCATTTTTTGAGAAACCCCAAATCCGAAAATCCAGTTTTTACGGTGGCGTCTGTCTTTCTGCCTTTCCGTCCTGCCGTCTTAAAAAAGGGCGAGTTAATTAACAAGCCATTTTAGATGAAAATTCAAAAAGTGAGCTCATTATAAATATTTCTGAGACCACAAAAAATGTATCATAATAACTTTTTTCGATACTCAGACAATTCTTGAAGTCCTAGAATTTATAAGACATAGAAGATCAATCGAAAATCCAAATGTTAAGCCAAACAACACACGATATGAAAAAAGTCCAGAGAAGAAATATATATATATTTTTTTTTTGAAAACCATACAGCTTTTTGAATTTCCTTGAAAAATCAAAGATTAAAATTTGTATTGCACACAAAATAAAAAAAAACCTGTCCCTGCGATCTGCGCGTAACTCGCTTCGCCCCCAAGTTTGAGCGCGACTAGGGCGCGCGACTGTTGTTTCTCGCTCTTCACGCTCGATGATGCTTTAACCTTGCGATATGCGCTCGTGCTTCTTAATTACCCTACATTTGTATGAAATCCTTCTAAAATTAAGGGTCAAAACATCGACAACTTACATTTGGTGATTGCTAATTCTCGTTTGTTAAAGATCCTTCGGATTTAACGAACTATTTTACTCGATTTCGTCGAAAATTCGAACTTTTCTACATTAAATTTAACTTAAGGGGGTCACCCTGTGTGTCCGATCGAAAAAATCGATCTTTTTTGTTGCCTAAATTTATTCCTACACATGTGTAAAATATGCTGGTGGAGTGATATTCCGTTGGAAAGTTACAGCTGTTTGTTACGCCGTTTTTGTCTTTCGTAAGAAAATAATCGAAAAAAATTATAAAATTTGAAGAAGAAATATTCGAAACTGTTTCAATTACTCAGTTTTAAAATTTTTCAAAACATCTTAGTTCAGGCGATGGCCACAACCTCACAGATTGAAATGACGTTTGGTTTTTTGATTTCAAATAAGCCGTTCGCCCGGAATCATGCCGGCCATGGACACACTTGTTTGACATGGGTGTCTTCAAAGTGGCGCCACACACATTATAATAAAGATTTTGGGTTCAAACTAGCACAATATGCTGTTCAAATGTGAATAAATATATATTGATAAGTTTAAAGTTTTATATTGTTATCGTTCGTAAAAAAAATCCTACAAAAAGGTTTAAAAAAACAGGCCGTCACACGGGGCGATCCCCCTTAATTATGTCAAATGTATATTATATTTATTTCGGTACCTTAGTCTGGGGCTGTTTATACAGATATAGCAAACTAAATTACAAATTTTGTTTTCAATATTTACTTCAATTTTTGTTTCTTATTCTGCATTCAATTTTATTCTTAGCACATCTGAAAAATGTGTATCATTTCAATAAGTTTATATTATAACCATCCATAATATGCAATAGTATTGGCACAGAAGTATTTCCTTTGTCTTATTTTCATTATTAAAAAAATACGCATAGTGTTAAAATGCAAATTATTATCCAACATTTTATTGAAGCTTGTGTCGTTTTTCCAAAAAGTTTTTATTTTTTTATTTTCAATGTTGTTTTTACAACTAAAAATAGGAACTACGCATCCTATCGAAAAGTTATTAAAGACAATGTTATAGATATTCTCAGGGCGTTCAATTTTCGTTAATCTATTTTTTTCGCGGCTTGCATCGTTTGACCGCAAAATGGAATTTCTTATTTTTTATTATTTTTTGTACGATCTTAATTTGAATTTTCAACTTTTCAACAAAATTGGAAAAGTTTTTATGATAATCTTTTAGAGCTTTCAAAGTTAAATGTTTTTTCTTTTTTGGACTATTTTCATATTATGAGTTTTTCGGCCAAAAATGTTCAGTTTAGTTTTTTTTTCTGCATTTTGGAAATGCTATAGCTCTGATCATTTTCCTTTCGTTGAAAAAATTCATGAAGATCAATTGTTCGAGCTTCCAATTACTATGAATAACCATACATAGAATTTTTAAATCATGAAAAAAATGGTTTAAAAAATTTTGAAATGCGCTTCATCGTGCCTAAACGATATAGACTACAGACTACAAACCAAAGACTGCAGGCAGACAGATAGGCAGACATAAACCTTTGCAAAAATCGTTTGTTCTGACTTATGGGGTCTCAAAACGTAGAGCTTTCATGAAAACCGACAAAGTGAAATTTTAAATAACCAATACCTTCTCATTTGAATGAGAATGTAATAAAAAATTCCATTTTCCAGTCAAACTGCAAAATAGGAAAAAATATAAATAAACAAAAATTATGATTCCAAAGAAGATCTACACATTTTTTCATAATTAATTCTTCATAGAACGCGTAGTTTTTATGTTATTCGTGAAAAAAATAACAGGGCCACAAGATGAAATTGAGGTACAGCATCTTTCAGTCTCGTTGACCTTTATGTTTTTGGGGTCGCTGATCACGATTCCGGTGCACATATGACCAATTGACGTCTAGATCAAAGTCAAATGAAAGGCAAACACCTTAATTCGATTGATGTAATTTTTCGACCCCGGATTCCGAAAAAGCGGAAAGTTTTACATCCGAATATGTCTTGACCTGTTTTTCGAACCGATACCTGAAGGTCATGCAGAGGTCATCTAGAGGTAAAATCCTTCTTTTAGTCTCTAGACTGATTTCTTGACTAGAAACGGATCTCGAACCAGTGGACCTTTAAATGATCAGCCCGGAAATTCTCATGGTTTTACTCAAGACGAGCTAAGTGACTTGGTTCGAGACGTAGGACTTTCGGAAGAAATGTCCGAACTTGTAGCTTCTAGATTAAAATAGCAGATTTTTTAGCTCCAGGTACTCGAGTTAGTTTTTATCGTGATCGAGATCGCCCATTTCGGAAATGCTTCTCTAAAGCAAAGGGTTTGGTTTATTGCAATGATGTTGAAGGACTGATAAATGAGTATAAAAGTGTTCAATATGTAGCTAGTGACTTGTGACTATTTATTGATTCATCAGTGAGGATTTTGAAAGCTGTCTTACTTCACAATGGAAACATATATGCCCCTATGCCCGAGAACAATATTATGTGAAAAAGGACTGGCGACCCAGGCAAAAATTAACTCCAGGATCTATGAACATACTACAAGAGAGTCTCATTCCTAGTCATAAAGTCATCCTTTCACTATTACATATCAAACTTGGCTTATTTAAACAGCTTATCAAATCAATGAGGGTATCGGAGAGCGATTCTTTCATGTATATATTTGCGAAATTTTTAATATTTCTGGAATTAAAATCAATGAAGGTGTTTTCGATGGCTCCCAAATAAGGAAACTGATGAATGATGATGAATTTAAAATAAGAATGACAACAAATGAGAGAGCAGCTTGGAGTAGTTTCGAAGAAATTCAAAAAAATATCCTTGGGAAATAACAAAGACCCTGATTACAAGAATATTGCCGACAGACTGTGGGAGAACTACCGAAAGAGGGGATGTTTAGTGAATTTAAAGATCCATTGCCTCCATTCCCACATTCATTACTTCCCTGAAAATCGGGGGTCCTTCAGTGCGGGGCAGGGTGAGAGATTTCACCAAGACTTCAAAGACTTTGAGAGAAGATATCAAGGTGTTTGGGATGTGAACATGATGTCAGACTACTGTTGGTCTTTGAAAAGAGACACATCAAATGTACACAAAAGAAAATCCCTCCGTAGATCTTTCGCGAACAAAAGAACACGTCGTACATAAGTTTTCAATTTGCATTGTGTGTACAAATCTACTATGCGATTCCATTAAAACAATCCATTCTTCCAACCTAAATAATCTCGTTATATAACATCTGAACTCAAATTTTGAACTAGAATTGTTTCAACACCCGCAATTTTTTCCATATCTCCAAAAATCCTTGAGAATTGAGAGGAAGCATCTCGGATACACACACACACACAGGTACACATAGATATACACGGATCCACACAAAGCCTCAGATTGTAACCACATACGCAAAGACACACACACACACACATGCAAACAGGCCCGCACAGACAACACACCACTCCATAAATGCCCAAATGCACACGAGTCTACACAAAGTACCCACATACACGAATAGACATTTGACCTTGATCTAGTTTGTCGGTTCGACAAACAGGTCAAGATGTACCTATTTGGACATAAAATTTCCCGCTCTCTCAGAATCCGGGGTCAAAAAAAATGGGATCAATCGAATCAAAGTGTATGACCTTGATTTGACCTTGAGGTAGACGTGATGGGGTCATATGGACACCGGGATCGTGATCAGAGCATTCAAATTTTGAATGCAATGACGCAAAATACAACGCGAGATATGGAAAAATCTCTGAGAAAAGGATTGCAGTTTTTATTTATTGTAAGGTGGTCCAGAAAATATAAATTGACGAAAATTATATCAAAACTCCAGCAAGCAGTGTGAGTGCCACGGTGAGAATGTGTTCCTCAAAGCCTACAGAGCTTTGAGCAACTTAATCTTCCTATACTTAATTTAGCAGAAAATTCAGAATATGAAGACTCATAAAAATACTGCGATTTTAAAGAGATCTTTTTGATAACGTTTCGTTCAAGCATTTAAAATGTAAAGAATAAGTATCCGAGCGCGAAGCCCGAGGTAACCTATTTTCAAGCGCGCAGCGAGAGGTTGAACAAATACCAACCCCAAGTTCGCTCAAACATGTGATCCGCGCGCGCTGCAGGTGATGAGAATGTGCCCACGAAGCGAGCAGATTTTTTATCTAAGGATCGCAATGCTTACGAAACAGGCATTTTTAATGGGAACTACGAAATTTTAACTGAGCGAAATAGATGGTTTATTGAAAATGTACCCTAGCGGACCGGTTGAATGGGAAGGATACTCTACAGAGTATCCTCATAGGATCCACTTCCGTAGCATGCAACAAAAACTAAAAAAAGCATCAAGATCAACTGTTCAATTGGTAAAATTAGGATTCTACGTTAAAATTCAGAATAGAAGGTCACTGAGTAATCGCAATAGTTTTTTTTGGAACGGTACAAAGTTTTTTTAAAAAAAAGACCTATAACACCTGTTGACTGCTACTTAGAGATGATTCGTTTGAAGTGTAGCAGTCAACAGACGTTATACGTCTTTTGTTTTTACTTTTTACCATCATAAAAAATGAATGCGATTACTCCGTGGGCTTCTAATAAGAATTTCAACGTAGAATCCGATTCAGCCAATTAAAATTTAATTGAGCTAAGTCTTTATAATTTCAGTTATTGCAAGTTCATAACAATAAAAGGGTCATTCGTGGTAGTTACACGAAAGTCGAGGAAAGTAGTCTTCTGATCGCAGCGGGGAGCCTGCCTCGGAGCCTGCCTAGCTGTCCGGCCCGGGGTGGCATCCCCCTGCCGGCGGCAGCCTCATCGGCCGGCGGCACTAGTTTGGGAATCGCTGCTGTAGGGTATGTTTTCTGTTCAATCGTTCCGCTAGGGCAGGCCTGTACAGAGAGAGAGGAGTTCGACTCAATCCACAGAAGTTTGAGTTCTACCACAAGTCTCTCTACTAAGCTTCGGCTGTGGTCGGTTTCTGAAATGGATGGGAGGTATCCAGTGCTTTAGAGTTTAGATACATAGTATCTCGGAAGGTGTCTTAGAGCGTTTGAATTTAAAATAAAATGAAGTACTTTGGAACTTAGTTAATTAATATATTAGCAGTAAAAGAATGCACAAATCTTACAAATAGGAAAAGTACATAATATTTTTTCTAAGAGAATCCATATTTTCCATTTCAAAATTCAACTACTTAGGTAGCAATTGTTCTAATTTATTGAAAATAGGTGAAAAATGCATTGTTTTGCTAGTTAGTAAATCCATTTTCGTCTCTAAATTTGACTATTCAATTTTTGTTTAAACATTGGTGTATTTAAAGAACTAATCTTCTTTTCTCGTAAAACGTTCATCATTTGAGTTGAAAATTCGTATTTTTTGGTAGAAACTCGACTTTCTTGATGAAAAAATCGTTTGATTTGTTAATAATTCAAATGTTTGCTTAATAATTAGTCTATTTTCTTAAAAGGTTTAAGATTTTTACTCGAAATCTAGTAGATTTAAAGCGTTTTAACTGTTTGAGAAAGCGTCATTTTTGTAAGAGAATAATATATCAACTATTCATATTTTGAAATATAACATTTACAGCATTAAAATAAAAATATATAATTTCAAATAAGTCGCCCTAAACCTAAAGCACCTACTTTAAAACTTACTTGCGGTACTGAATTTTGCAATGTGCGTCACGTGGCACGCACCACGCACAACCAGGAAGCCTTTCCGGTAGCGAGTGGAGGTTTGTGGTGGGGTTAAGGCCCCAAATCGCTTTTCGTGTCGTTATGAGGATTCTCATGTCTAAAATATGTGGTGTTTGAGTCGAACTCTTCTCTCTAGACAGGTCTGCGCAAGAGTATTACTAACTTAAAGGCTTGAGAATAAATTTATATCGTCAGAGCTTAAGGAACTTCCTCAGACTTGATATTTAGCCCATATATTTACAAATGACAACTTTCAGCACACAATTATAAATTTTTTGATGTCATATTTCAACCACATGATTTTAATGAGTAAATACAATCCCTCAAAGAGGGATTTTTCGAAAAATGATCTGCTTCTTGTATTTATTGTAATTAATTGGAAATTTGATGCATTTTATGCACCTGGGAAGGATCAAATCGCCACAATGAGTGTATCCATGGTGAAAGGAAATCTGGGCCGCTCTTTTTCGCACAAACCGATGGGGGGTCTAGCGATTCTCTTTTTTCGACGATACTTTAAACATTGTAAACCCAGTATCGAGCCGAGGATTTGATTATGTCATCATTTAAACGAAATGTCGAAGTGGTCAAAACGAAAAATAGGTTCTTTATAAATAGGCTCAATGACAATTGGGATCCTTAAGAAATCCAACTGAGGTATCATTTAGAGCTTACCTACCGATAGAAATCTCAGAGTATATGCTAAAAATTCTCAAGGCTCTGAGAAGCTCTGAGAAATTCTCCGCAGACACTCAGGTGGATATATTTATAGGTCCAGGTTGCCCGTTTAAATGTTTTAAAGACTCTAAAACGTCCTTTCTGAAATCGAAATAAAAACACGATCATCAGTAACAAGCAGAGAGGCTGAAATTAAAATGAGAATTCAATCATAAATAACAAGCAGAGAGGCTATATCAATAGAGTAGGCGACACTCAAGGGTCCTTTGTTGAGGTTTCGGATTAAAATTTAGAAATACATTTTTTTTAATTTCATTGTTAACAGGCTAAAACATAATAATTCGGAATCTCCGGGTTCCGATGATTTCAGCTATCTAACTTTTTTTTAATGTTTAAAATTGAAATAAATACAGCGTTTCTCGTAAATGCAATGAGACTCGCCAAAAAAGACAACATTTTTTAATTCAAATAGATAATTGTATATTATTATATGAGTTATAATTATAAACAAGTATAATGAGAAAATTAGTAAATTGAAAAAAATGTTAATAATTTGAAGAAAAATTTAAAATGGGAGAGTCGGGTTAGTGACGGCCAACTACTGTAAATAACTCTGCCCACCCGGTACGTGACGAATACAAAAGAAACATTATATTACCGTCGCATCACTCTTAAAAGGGCCACTAAAAGGAACTTGAAAAGGACCCACATCTCTCTGACTATCTATGAGACTAAATCATTCAAACCGAAACTGCAAATAGTCTCAAACCGGCCAGGCTATTTCACCTGAGAATACTCTGAGATTTTTATCGGTAGGGTTATTTATCGTTTTTGTTTCTTTTTTTAACAAGAAGGGTTATTTTCGTTGCAGCTCCTTTGGAACCAAAAATGGGCTCTAATAGAAACCCTAGTGTTATGTCCCAGTCGTAATTTAATAATTGTATTATAATATTGTGGGAAGGTTTCTTAACTCTAACAGCCAGGAAAGAGAAGGTTTCAATTCTTTGGAACTTTGTAAAGAAATCTATTTAAGCTTCGCTCTCCCTCATACATGTAAATCACAGTGAGGGATGTAATGCAAAATTGTAAGGATTAATGCCAGTTGCGTCTCTCATAACACTTATAGCACGGAACGTTCCCTGACCGTGTAAAATATCCGCCGCTTGGGAATGTTCTTCTGGGACCTGTGGGGAATCTTCCATTACTGTTATTAAGAATAAAAATGATCTCGTAAGCCGTAAGAGATGGGTAAAAATATTTGTCATTTTTGAGTTTGGAGTATCCTATATACTACTTTGTAATATGGTAACTATATAATAAAATGACATTAATTTTGACTTATCACCTATGGTTTATCGGATATTCATTGATAATAATAACAATGACGATAATGTATTCTTTAAGCGTTCCAGTGGAATGTTCCTGGAACGTTCCCAAGTGGCAGACATTTTACACGCTCAGGGAATGTTCCAAAGGTTCCCGCGGAACGTGCCAGGAACGTTTCTGGAATATTCTGTGTTAATAGGGAATATAGAAGAAACTAGGAAAATCACGTAAAGCAATTCGGCAGGCCCAGTGGCCTTGAAGACCCCACTGTGTCCCCCTTCGGTTGCTTCTTAAAAAAGCTAGATCAACTTTTAAATTGTTGAAATTTGGATTCTACGTTAACATTTGCATTAAACACTCGCGGAGTAATCGCAATACTTTATCTTGCAGCATTAAAAACTTTAAAAAGTAAAATACCTGTCATTTACATGGGCCGAAGGCGGCTTCAAGTGCATCTTTTTTTAGTAGCAGTTAATAAGCGTTCCGTCGGTAACTTTAAGAATTTTGTCTGGATGCTAGCGCCACGCAGTGGAAATTTCGGACAACAACGCTGCGATGCAAGTGAGAGAGAATTTTATTTTTAAACTTCGCGCGCAACATACTACTTAAGCTATAATCGATGCGCTTGAAGTCACCTTCAGCAGAAGTTAATAACATTGTTTTAAATTTTTAACGATGCAAAAAAAAGTATTGTGATTACTCCGTGAGTTTCTAATGGAAATTTTAACGTAAAATCCGAATTTTAACCATTTAAAAGGTGATCTTGCTGTTTGTTTAGCTTTTTAAGAAGGAACTGAAGGAGGTCTCAGTGGGGTCTTTAAAGGTACTTTGTGGAGACTCCCGTCGGTTCCTTCGGTCCGCCAGGGTTGCTATTTACTCACAACTGAACCGTCGCTATGTACACTTCAAAGAAATGTATAGTAAGCTTCAAGTCAAGATTTTTGTTTTCTCTTAAAATGTCATCCTCGTCTTGAACATTTTAATACTTTCATTAAACTAGATGGAGATCAATGCTTAGTATGTTCTGTTTGTCCGCTGCACCGGACCTTACTAGCAAACTCGGTAACGAAAGTATTTATTTAACCTACTTGTTATTATTAAATCTTTTTATAACTAATGAATTCGAAAAATATTAAAATTTATATTTATTTATATTTTAATCATTCATTTGAACGTCTTAAAAAAAGTATCAAAGAAATTTATTTAATTTAGTGAATTAAAATAATTTTAACTCTAGAGAGGCGGGCTTGAATTGTTTAAAATTAAATTTTCAAAAGTTTTATTCCACATGAAGGAATTAAAACAATTGATTACACATAGTTTGTGAACTTGCTAGAAGAAATTAAATAATCTCAAAAATTGAACACTTTTGTGGAATAGAAGACATCTCTGTGAGGTTATCTGTCGGTACAATTAGAAGGAATTAAATATAATGAAAACATGTTCTCTTTTGGGAAATAGAACCTATGCGGCGGCCGCTATGGAAATAGAAATAAATTAGTTTCTGATATATCCTATTCTTATAATGACATTTCAGACAGATGAAAAAATCGCGCATTCAAAATAATAGGATAATCTTCACTTTCACGCTGAAATCTTAAAATATTAATCTTTCTCTATTCAACGCTTATTACCGGGTATCGACAGAAATTTTTACAGCAGCCTTTCTTACTCACGACTAGTCAATCAGTTTCGGATATTACTCGAAAATGTGAAATTGAGGTATCATGAAATGTTGTCTGCTTTACTTAAACTTTTAACTATAAAAGATTAATTTTGTATGAAAAACGGATTTTCAACAGAAAAACATGAGTTTTCAAGCATTGACTGACTTATTTTTTAACCTTTCATGATTCACCAGTACCGATTTATGAAATTCCAAAAAATTGGTGCATTCTGTTTATAAGAGAAAAGCATTGTTTTTCTGTCTTTATTTTTTTTGTGGTACTGTATGTGATATGTATGTTCGCATCTTCGAGGCACATGAATTGACCTATTGAAGAATTGTCTATGCCACCTTATGATCTAGCAATACCGATTTATAAATTAAACAAATATGTTGTTCATCTTATGGATATCAGAAATTTATTTCATACCTTTGAGAAAGCAAAATGCTCATAAAATGAGTAAAAATAATTACATCTGTAGTAAATACATCCATAATACTTCATAGCGGTATTTTTACAAAAGAATGAGTTTTCAACAAATCATAGAAGAAGAAGCCATAGAAAAATGTTGTGTAAAACACTTGAATCTGTAACAATTAAAAACACATTCTGTGCAAACAAAATTACATGAAAAAAACTGAGGGTTCACTACAGTTGCGGCTCAAACAAAAGTTGATATCTTTTAGAACTTAAGCTCCAATAGATAAACAAACCCACCGGTGCAAAGGAGGGCTGGTAAGTGAGGGATCGATTTAAAGTTATCGACCGATGACTTGAGACGAAAAGTTTCTTGCATCTGAATATGCCTTTATGTTGACAACTTTGCTACACAACCTGTAAATTATATTTATCAAGTCATTATATTTATTTTAATTGCGGTAATATTTTGTGCTTTAATTATCTTTATGAATTTATGTTCAGCAGAGTTCCAATAAATGTTGCCATAAGATAAAAATGATGTTATCAATTAAATAAAATGTCGCAGTAGGCAAAGCGAAAAATAGATTCTTTATAAATAAATTCAATTACAATTTGGATCCTTCAGAAGACCAACTGAGGTATCATTGAGAGCTTAATTATCGTTATGCGTTCCTTTTTAGCATGTCCGATTCATTTTTGTTGCAGATTATTTTTTTGACTGTTTTCGAGTTTAGGTTCGGCAAGAAAAACACAGGGGGTGGTGCCTTCCCCCTCCATGCTACTACCTTCTCCGCTTCTCGTCGCGCAAGAGCGAAAGGCGAGAGGAAAGTTATCGTCAGTTGACTTAAATAGTTTCCGTACATCAAAATGAGGAGTACAGCAACAAAGAAAAAAGAAATCATCGAAAAAGAACAATTTCTTATCGATGTAATTTTGACATTTCAAGTTGGATTCATAACGCGGTTGGTGTTCGTTCGTCACGTTTCACGAAAGTTTTTACCAGTTCGCTCATAAATTAATATTTCAGTAACTTTCAGTGAAAAGTTGAGTTTTGTTTAAAGTGAAATAATTAGCTGAAATGTATGAGAGGGAAGTATGTAGCTAATTTCGATATTTATTTCATTTTATTGAGATATTATTTGGTTAAATAATGTGTCAATGTTATTATGTATTTACTCTAGCTGAGAAATTAATCAGATTATTTTATTTATATTCTAGTATTATATTGTTGTCAATACATATTTTCCATCAATTTTTAAAAACGCCTGCAGAAAAAAATTTGTTTTGTACATTTTGCTGCTAGTCCTAAGCCAGGGTAAACTGTAAAGGAAAATTCCTGGGAAATGTGAGTCGACCATTTGACGGCGAACAATAAGAAGCGAAGAAGGTAGTAACACGGAGGGGGAAGGCACTTCCCGCTGTGTTTTCCTGTCCGAGCCGCAAATCGACCCCAGCACTTTTTTTGTGTGTGTAATTTTCAATCAAGTGCTTCCATTAGCGATCAAAAAAGAGGTAATCTAGAATCAAGAAGACTCGTTTTCCATATAAAAAAGACAATTACAACTAAAAAAGATCAATTTAAACCAAAAATGAAAGTTACATTTTCAGTTATAAAACTTAAGTTTCCAAAAATAAAAATAGGTTTTTGAAAAAAATAGTGAAGCCTTAAGCCAATGTGATAAATATAGACTAAAATGGAGCATTTTTAACTGACATAGTTAAATTTCGAGTTCAACCAATTTATTTATTTTTTAAATGTATTTTAAAAAAAGATACGAAAAAATATGGGTTCACAAAAATTAAGCACCCAGAAAAGATTTGCAACTTTGTAATGGATGACTTTTTTATAAGAAATATAGTTTTTGTTTTATTCGTAAAAAAATAATTAAAATAAAGTTTTTGGACAAAGGGAACAAGCTATGAAAAAACAATTAGGACAAAAGTTGTTTACCAAAAAAATCGCTTTAAACTTTTTATTAATTATTTTTTTAATGGACCGCGTAGTTTTTGTGTTAATCGTAAAACATAAAATTAAACATTGAATCCCTGGACAAACGACACAATTATGAAAAAAGCAATAGAAAAACGTTGCCCATCTAAAAAAAAGAAACACATTAGCATTTAATAGTTTTTGATAGTGCGTGTAGTTTCGGTTTTAACCGTAAAAATAGCATTAAATTTAAATAACATAATTTTACTGAAAAACGACACAAGAGGGTAATGAAAAATAAATAGATAAAATTTGTTCAGTCAATTCAGAAAAGCAATTTTTGTAATAATAATTTTTCTTTTAGCCAATATGTTTAAAACTAAAAAGTTAAATTTTTGGAAAAAGCACACAAGCTTCAATAACATTTTATTTAACATAATTTGTCGCCTATTTTATTTCTATAAATTTTCTTAGAACCACTTTACGCTAGGATGTGTATTTTTGGTTTGAATAAAAAAAATCATTCAAAATAAAGAAATTAAATTTATGGAAAAATGTCGCTACACATCGTTTTTAAATAAATTAAAACTGAGACCATTTTTCGAGATATTTTCTTTTCGAGCTTGAAATTTGTTGAACCTAAGAGCTTTTTTAGTATTTAAAATATCTACGAGATTTAAAAAAAGTACATAAACGTAATTTAATGTCGGCTCTCGCATTTCTCGAAGTTTGAGCCCGACATTTTACACATAAAAAAAGTTTTCAGGTTCAAAAAATTTCATGGTAATAAGGAAACATGTCAAAGAATGGTCCTAGTTTTAATTTCTTTGAAAATAAGTTTTAGCGAAATTCCTGCTGAGTTTCTTTATCAATAAACCTTATTTTTTATTGTGGATATGGAAATCGATAAAAGTGACGCTTCTTTTGGCTTTAAATCTAACCAGTTTTGTACAGCAACAAGTCGCCGTTAGTCCTCCTATGAAGGTTATATTAGTGAGGATAGTAATTGTAGTCACAAAAAATAATTTAGTTACATTAACTAGAACTGAAATCTGAGCAGTGATGCCAACATTCGCATCGAAATATCGCGTAATGTTTTTGATGATCGCCATTTTATTAATCTGAAACTTTACGTATAAAGTGTAAACACGTGGAAAATATTGGAGAGCATCGCATAGATTCTTAGGGCGTCCTCTAAAGTAGGCTGGGGCGAAAAACCAACATTGTGCGTCCAGTAAACGCCTGGGTGCGGAAAAGTGTCCCAGTCCAAACCGAAACTCAGCGCACTTTGAAATTTTGAAATCAGATAATATCTTCAGTCTGTTCCTTGAGGGTGAAATATCGAAATTTCACTCAAAAGCACTACAATTCAAGGTTTTACAAAAATGGACTTAAAATCGATACCGATGCCTTCCCAGGGTGACTTGACGATGAAAAGTCATCAGAGTGTACTTAGAGGTCTGTACCGAATCGCCAATGTCACCCCATGCCAATCCTGATTGAGGGGGAAATGGCTCAAAATTGCGTATTTTCGAGTAAAACGCTTAAATACTTATGCAGCTTCTAGCTCACTGAGTTCTACTACTTCGAGTGACCCAGAGCCCACCACGTGGAGGTGGCTGCACATCCAACTCCACCCACGCTCTACCCAACCAATCAACCATATGTAGAACGTGCTTATTTAAGTCTCAGAGTCATTAATTACACCCACAAAGTCTTTCTTAGTATCAAATAAGTTGACAGTCTTTCGAGAAAGATGTGTGGCGCGTATCTGTCGGTCCCGATCCTCGGGACCGATGCCTTGTCTGGACACCTCTGTTACCTGTCTAACAGTTCTTTCCACCGCTACTGTGTGACAAGGGAAAGATATAAAGTCCCAGTCTGGTACCAAGCGATCGGCCATAGATAGCTTAGCGGTAAGTTCATCCTCTGTTATAGGAATTAAAACTTGAGGTACGGTAAGTGAAACATCTGTCTGTTCTCAATCAATCATTTCTGTGTAATCATTAGCTCAAAAATTAATTTTTGGCACAATATTATATCTAACAGTTGTCTGTTGCTTATGTTTTGCTTCCAGGATTTTGGTGAGTGCGTCTTGGCGAACGGTAAGCCTAGGGTCGGTTACCATTCCAAGAAGTATATTTTCTGGCATGGCAGAGAAGCCGCTTGTCTGAATGGAAGTGTTTACCACATTTCGGTACTTCAGAGGAAGAAACCTTGAGAATTTGATTGCTTGGAAGAGGTGGCGACTCACATCAGCGATAGACTTATCCCGCCTGATGTGGAACCACTGAGGTACGTATACTGTAAGTGTTCAACTAATACTTGCAGTTTGTTTGTGGGTCCTTTTGTTGATATTTATAATCTCGGAATTCTGTTTGCAGTTGTTAGCCAGCCAGCCATGTTGATGGGGCCTATCTTCCGGGAGGACAGCTCGGGAGAGCATGCTCCAAACCGTATGGCATCTGATATCTCATAAAGATACCTTTGATCTGAGCTGAGATCAGTGGGCTCAATCTCAGGTAAGTCACACTCAACTTGTTCAAACTTTAGAACATCGAGGGTCTCACAAGTTGGAAGTTGTCCTCCTATCGGCCCTGAGTATTTGTTCGGAACAGAGGTACGTCTGTCAATAAATACGGAAAGACATCTGAACGGTAGCTCATTAAAATGTAATAGACAGACAACCCATTTCAAGGGACGATCAAGTCGTTCCTCTAGTACAGGGCTCACCAAAAGGCAGCCATTGGCTGCATTGGCTGCCAGTGGCAGTCAAAAGACTAGGTCAAACTGGCCCTAACAAATCTTGTCGTTCGACTGGTTTCTAGCCCTTCACGGTCATTATACCTCCCACCGCGCCGGGCTTGAAAGACATTCATCCTTTCCAAAAATGAAATACAATTAGAAAAAAATATATCAGCGTTTGATTTAATAATATAAAAAAATATAAACTTTTTATTGAATAATATTTATATATTTCACACAATTGATAAAATGTATAATGATAAATTGTTTAGATGATATTGTTCAAATTTTTTTATAAATATTTACTCAAATAAGCTATAGCTAAAATATGACTATGTTATCTGTTAATACTTAATGATTAATAGGTGGTTTCGAAATTAATAAGAAAAATTAATATAATGCTTGAAAGGTGCAAGAATTACGCAATTACTATATTTTATTGCAATTTTTATAATAATTACCGAAAATAAAAATATTTTTATATAAAAATATGGCATATTTCATTATTTCTTGAATGAAATAATAAGAATAAGAAAAATTTAAATTTGTCAAATTCTACAACTCAAATTCTAGTTTACTAGAACTATAAAAATTCAACTCAAATAAAAGGTAAGCGTATTAAGATTAAAATAAAGGTTTGTAATTAAAATATGAAGTATAGATTTCAGTGAAAAGTATTTTTTATTCTAAAGCAGATTTTTTTCTCTATACATATTTATTGTAAACGATTATGATCCTATTGCACGGGAACAATTTCAATTCATTTTTGTTCTCATTTCATTTAATCAGTGAGTATAATTTTATGTAATACCATTGAAAAAGAATAATTATTATTGTTATTATTAAATATAATAATTATTAGGAGTAATTATCAAAATGAAATGAATGTTTTAATTAAAAGTGCTATCAAATATAATAACTAATCATACATTTGCATGAATATTAAAATATCTACCTCCTCTTTAATTAAATTTAAATTTAAATTCGATTTCAATTGACTTTCAGTAACTTGGATCTTTCATTTTAGTATGAGATTTTATGCAAGCAAGAACCAGAAATAAAGACAGAAATGAACATTTAAACACAGATAACAGAATGTTTTTAGTGGTATTAATTGCAATTTTCAATTTTTGAACTTCCAAAGAGAAGAAATTTTGAAAGTAGGTAACTTAAATTAAAGGATTTTTTACTGCAGATTATCAAAACCAAGAACTCTTCAATTTTAAAATAATGACAATTGAACGATATGTAGCGTGCAAGAGTTACAATCGAAAACTACTTGATCTTGAAGATATTTAAACTGAAATCCTTTTATTTTAATGATTTCAAACATGAGTCAAAGTTATCAATTCTGAAAATTCCAAACTTTAAAAATTTCAAATAAAACTTGTGAAAATTATAGAATTTTTAATTGTAAAACTAAAAACTTACCTGATTTGTAATTCTAAATCCTCAAAATAAAAAAAAACCCTTTAATTTAAAAGACTGACAATTTAAATTTCGAAAAAGTACAAATGAAATCTCTTGAAATTTGAAGATTCATAAATTAAAATTGTCGACTTTTGATGGTTTCGGAAATCAAAAGTCAAGTATTTAATTCTAACTGTTCTAAAAAGAAGAAAATTTGATATTAAATCATCAAAATTAAAGAATTTTTAATAGAGAGTTTAAAAAATTAAGAATTCATAAATTTGAATCGATTTATGACTCAATGTTCTACTCTCTAAATATGAATCAGTGAAATTTCACAGATTGTGAGTGAAATTTTACTGATACAAATAGCCTCTCTACTGGAATTGTTTAAACTCTTAAATCGCCTATATTTAAACATTTTTGTATGAAAGCTTTGAAGTTTGAAAGCTTCTATTAAACAGTTGATCTAACGTCACAGTAGCTTCAATCCGCTCTTCATTCACAAGTATTGAAAATTTTTAATAAAACCAACACAAAATCTTTCCAGCAACTCAGGTGAAATATTTTTAATCTTTACTTAAAGTTTGTAAAAGATAAAGGAGAACGATAAGATCGAAGAAAAAGGTTTTGGCGACAATCGTTTCTCTCTTTTTTTTAAATGAATTTTCATTCAAAATTGTTCAAATTTTTTCTCCTTTTTAAAACTTTTATGACAGCTTCAATTTTCAGGTAAATTTGATTAACTTTCTCAATTAAAAATAAAATTGAAATTGGAAATTAAATGTATTGAAAATTCGAGTAAAAAGGTTCAGACCCCCCGGCGTGAACGACGACGAGACGTAATTTACCGTGACCGTAACCCTTCGCTCGATTCCTGGGAAACGAAGAAAAAAATGACAGAAAAAATTGGTGGCAGCCATGCACTTGTCGTGGCAGCCAACACCTGCTTGAAGTGGCGAGCCCTGCTCTAGTAGATGAATAATTCCTCCCTTCCAGCCCGTATTCGTATTTGTACCGTCACAGCCCACGACTACCACTGCATCGAAGCCTCCATTCAGTTCTGTTTTTACGTAATTATAAATGAAATCACACTCATCTTGGGCATGGCTCGATGTTGTGAGGACATGGTCTACGTATTTAGAACCTGGTTCGGCTACCAAAGATATGATTTTCTCGTTAATAAATCCGGAGACTGTCAATGTTTCGTCTTTCCGACTATCAAAGTATGAGCCACGAATAGAATCCTCATAGCGTGATTCCTCCTTCAACTTGGAGCCTATTTTAATTTTCTCGCGCCTTGTATGACTTTTATCTATGACTAGAAACTCAGGTACTTTTTGAGAAATATCCGGGGAGATCATACCTGCTTGATTGGCAGCGAGGAGTACAGACGAGCTTAAATGTGCTGCAGCCCGTTGACTTATACCATATCTTTAAGCAACTACTTTTGCATCAGATAAATCAAGTCTCGCCTGCGATGATTTTCTCTGCACAAGTCTGCGTGGTATGTCGTGAAAATCGTCATCATCGGTAAAAGCATCAACCTTTACCTTAATTTCAAGAGGAGGATTATCACCTTCACCTTCCTCAAAGAAGGAATCTAAATCTATATCCATATCAATCGTAGAGGAAGATGTGGAGGCCGATGCAGTAGGAACACTTTCCCCACCCTCTCCCCGTTCAAGTCTGCCTCTTTTTGCATTACGTTCTGGTCTCTTATGTATTCTTTTTGTTTCAGAGACAGCTACGCTGGCGATTGCCATGCGTGCTTTACCTCTTTGGTCAAGATAGAAGGCATGCTCTGCGGCTGGAACCTTCTTTTCCTTGGGTCAGGAGCGCCTAGACAAGTCAAGGCACTTACAAGCGGCTATGTTAAATAATTCAGAGCAGTACTTTTTGAAGGCGGCGATTTTCTCAACCTTATTACTTTGAGAAGTTGTTTTACTCTTCAATGAATTTTTCAACATGGTGTATTTTTTATGAAGATTTGTGAGACATTCCATAATGCGCTGCTCTGAGAACGTTGGGATAGAAGCAGATTCCCAAATAATTATTAGTTTGGAACGGACTTCGTCGGCAAGGTCTCCGAACGAAGGCTCCTTGTCTTTTTCTGAAAGGCAGCCCTTTTGCCTTTGAACGTCCTGACAACATCGCAGAACAAGACAATGAGAAGAAGCAACTATAACGACAATGTCATCTAGCACTTGCGAGTGAACGAACATTAGGCGTGAGCCGACAGTACGAGCTATTGACAGGTTCTGACAAGTCTCAACAACGCTCGACCAGAGGGAGAGGGAGGGAAGTAGGAGACCAGCGACCAGGGGGGGGGGAGGGGGGGTCCAGCTTCAGTGTAGAGGTGGCACAGACGCTCGTGTGCTTGTAGACAGACATGACCCAGGGACCGCACAATTATTTAAGCGTTTTACTTGAAAATACGCAATTTTGAGCCATTTCCCCCTCCATGGGGATTGGCATAGGGTGACTTTGGCGACTCCGTACGGACCTCTAAGTACCCTCTGATGACTTTTCATCGTAAAGTCACCCTTGGAAGGCATCGATTTTAAGCCCATTTTTGCAAAACCTTAAATTTGAGTGTTTTTTAGTGAAATTTCGAGATTTCACCCTCAAAGAACAGACTGAAGATATTATCCGATTTAAAAATTTCAAAGCGCGCTGAGTTTCGGATTGGACTGGGCCACTTTTCCGCATCCAGGCGTTTCCTCGACGCACAATGTTGGTTTTTCACCCTAGCCTACTCTAAAGGCCAATTCAGACTAGCCGTTCTCGGTTGCGGTTCGCCGGTTCGGTTCAGCTCTCGGTTGACCGGTGCAGCTCACAGTGAGCCCATTCAGCTTACACGATTGTCATTTTCATGTATGCGCGATTCATAGATTGAAGTGCCGTGGGTGACGTGCAACAGGCTCGAGAAACAGCTGACAGGCCTCGTGGCTTTAGCGAGCGCTCTCATTGGCTACGGCTGCTCGAACCGAACCCAGGTAGCCCCCGAGGGGGATATCAGCCCGGGCCCAGCCACTCGACAGCCCCCCCTGCTATGGTGACCCTTTCAGTGTAAAGAGATTTAATGCTGTTTTAATAACTAAATTCAAGAAGAAATCGCTCAATTCAATTCTATTTATCTGAAACATCTTCCTTATATAATTTTAAGAATATGAAAAAAAGTTGATGAAAATCGGTTAATATTTCCAGTAACTAAGCATATCTTTAAGCACATGAAAAATTACAAGAAATGTCAACTGACATTGAAGATATTAACCGATTTTTATAAAATTTCTTTTCATTTGCTTAAAATTGGATTAGGAAATTAATTCAACTAATTAAAATTTAATTTATTAACATTTTTACACATTTTTATTTTTGTCAACGGATTATAATTCTCTCGCGTGAAGCATGCAACCTACCGCATGACCGACAGTCAAGTATCCCCCTTGGGTTCTAGTAGAGGGGAAAAAATTGTAGGGTAGCGGCCCTGCCCCGCACTTTTCGCGCTTCACATTTCCGTTGTAAGAAAATTAGAGCCGATTAGGAAAACTGGAAAATTTAGTTGAATATTTATTAGCGAATTTTAATAGGCAGCGTTAAATTTTCTGTACTATGACGAGAACATGAGAAAAAGATAGAAAGAAATCGGTTAATAACTTCAAAAGTTATTGCACTTTTGTTGTTAATTCAAATGAGTTATACCTTTATAACTTCAGTTATGGTAACAGGTATAAATCTCAGAACAATGAGAGGCATTCATGGTAGGTCAACAAAAGTAGTCCCATGCTCACAGCGGGGACCCTGCCTTGGAGCTTACCGAACTATCCGGCCCGGGGTGGCATCCCGGGGTGGAAGTTGCTCCAGGCCCACGATGCTACGTCCCCTTTGGAGATAATCCCTTTGTCTTCCAACTTATATCTATTTCTATTTAAATAATATCAGTATGTCCAAGAAAATCATTTAAATATACATAATTAGATTGTTTTCAATCTAATAACGTATAAATATGATATATGCACATTTTATGGACGATAAATTAAACAATTTTCCACTTTTGGTCAATTATACATACAATATATCGTAATTATAAATAATGAATAAATAAAAACAATTAATACAATTTTCCACTTTTCAAGTTATCGTGGATTAATAATTGATTCAATTTAACAAACGTAAGTTTCGGACCACAATGGTGACCCTTATCAGTGAATTTTATTCAATTGTGTTTTACAATTGTTTTACAATTTTTACAATTGGAAGTGTTATTCTTTGGTTAATACCTCAGTTTCTAAATTATATACATTATTTAACTTAACATTTATATTTAATTTTATGTTATTAATAACTATTGATAAATCATTCAGTATTATTAAAATAATGTATTTTAACGAAATACAATTTTGATGAAAAAAAATAGAATGTAGTACAATTTTTTAACCAATTTTTTTAAAGTTGTCAGAAAACAGTGCAGTCCCTTTAAAAATGAACCTGTAGAAAAAAATGAAATTATACAAAACTTTGTAGTTGAATAATTATCTAAGTATTCTTTAAAAATGTTCTTTTCTTATCGACACAAAGTTTATTTTTAAAGGCGAACAATTATTGTTACTTTTACCAAAATAATTCTCATGGATTAAAAGCAAAATTATATAATTATATAACTACAATTCTCTTTTTTACAAATTTATTTTTTACTACAGTGTGATTTTGGAAATGATTTCTTTCATAGAAATAATTTTAAAACAAGAAACTCAGTACATTTCAATTTAAAAATTGAAATCATGAACATTTTGAAAAATGTAAATTTAAATATTTTAAGAGACACAAAACTTTGTTAAAGGAAAATTTGTGTATAAGAAATCAAGGAAACATTTTTTTAAGTACAATATTCCCTGCCAATCAGTATTTCTACCACTGTGAAAAAAATTGGCATCAACTTTTTGTTGATATAAGGAAAAGAAAAGTTTTTAAAAAATATTTGAATAATTATTTAGCTACAAAGTTTTTTTTTTATTTTGTATTTTTACTACAGAGCGGCTTTCAAGAAAAAAATTTGACTTTTACAGATATAATTCCTCATCACACCAGAAAAATTCATTAAATAACACTATTTTTCTTATACATAAAAAGCTGTGTTTAAGGGTTTCAATACGAAAAATGGGATTTAATATACATCGCTGAAAAATAATTTAAAAAGAGTTCTTTGACTGCAGTGTTTTCTGAAAACTTTAAAAAAATTTGTTTATAAATTTTGTTACAAGATTTTCCTACTACATTTTAATTGTTTTTTCATTAGTTGTTCTTCGTTAAGAGATTTTTTTCAGCATAGTACTTTCAAGTGTAACAGAGCATACCTGCAAGAAATTATGTACTTTTCATAGATTTAAGAAAACTCACTGATAAGGATGGCCATTATGTGCCAAAACGTTTGAAACAAATCAATTGTTTTCTATTCGCTTGACTCTAAACTCTAAAGACAACAATGTACATCAAAAATTTCTACAAAACTAAGTTTTGAGGATCAAGAACATCACCCAGCGATTTTCAAGTTTTCATCATTTTTAATAATATTCTCTTTTAATAATTTTCGAAAAATGCGGTTCTTTTTTTAAATTTTCAACAGCTCTACCAATGAAAAAAACAATAGAAAATTGATTGAAAATTGATTGATTAACTCAATGGCAAGGAAATAGTAATTTGAAAAACAATTGCATTATCTTTATGGGGGACATCACATCGAGGGCCTGAAGCAACTTAGTATCCAGTAAGGGAGAGTGTCGTTGCGCAGTGGAAAGGGAAGGTTAGGCAGGTAGCCGTGGAGGAAAAGACGATCGCCCGGGTACCCTGCCCTGGTTGCCCTACGACCTACTGTCAGGGCAGTACCTGCGAACTTGGCCATACCACCCCTTTCCTCAGATGTCCTTCGTTTTAAAATGGGGAATAAATGTGAGATTAAAATATTCGTAATTTTGCAATCAGTAACTTAAAAGTAATATATTTGGAATCTACGTATTGTTCCGATTCCATACACATGTAATTTGTCTATAAAGGTTAAAAATTTGAAACGTATTTAGTATTAAATTGACTGTAAAGCTGATGTTTCTTGATATTAAACTCCTTTAAATTTTTAACTTTTCTAGGCAAGTAATATATCATTGGAATCGGAAAAACTCGTAGATTCTGATAATGCTATTTTCAAATCGCTAGTTGAAAAATTAAAAGTTTTAAAATTTCCTTACTTGGACATGCCATGGACCAAACACCCTTGCTAGAGCCTGACCATACCTCAAAATTAAGGAAAAAGTTTGCCGACCACTGGCCCTATAGTCCGTATATCTGGTTGAACCTAATCAATTTTGGAAATTTTCCTCTCGTGCTTCGCACTCGATTTTGTACAACCTGTCAACTTTTCTACATTATACAGAACACTTCTATATCAATTATAATAATTTTTTTATGTAAATCTATCAGGGATTACTTATTTAAAAATTGCGAAACAAAAAGCAAATTGTATTTATCATGATTATTTTTGTATTTGTTTCTTATTTTGTTTTAAATTGTATTCTAACCTGCTCTGAAACATGTATCATTTCAATAAATGTATATCCTTACAATGCATAATATGCATAAAAATTGAATAATACTAATTCTTATTTCCTTGTTATTATAATTTTTTTATTTTTAATGTTGTTTTTTACGATTAAATAAAAACTACTGCGCATCTGCATAGGGTCTAATACAGGAACCTATATAGGGTCCTATATAGGAGCCTATGTCCTCTTTCGTCTTTTCTGTGCTTTTTCCAAAAAGTTAATTTTTCAATTTTCAATCTTATGTTTTACGATTAAAAGAAAATCTGCTCGTCCTATCGAAAAATAATTAATAATAAATTTATCGATCTTTTTAGGCCAACAACTTTTGTCTGGTAGTTTAAGTTCATGCCTTGTGTCGTTTTTTCAAACAAATATAATATATTTATTTAGAATTTTATTTTTCACGCCTAAAGCAAAAACTAACTGTCCTATAAAAAATTATAGCTCTTTTTTGAATGAACAAGTTTTGTCTCATTTTTTCTCGTAGCTTATATCGAAAAGTGATTCATTCTTAATTTGTAGTTCTTTCCAGGGCGCGCAATTTGAGCTTTTTCATTTTTTCGTATCTTGCATAATTTGAACAAAAAATTGAATTTTTCATTGTTTTTGGTACGATCAAATTTGGAGTGTTCAACTTCTCGACCAAATTTTGAAAAGTTGTTATCATAGTCCTATAGGGCTTTCAAAGAGAAAATTTTCTCTTCTCTTGACTTTTTTTCATATCATACGTTTTTTGGCTTAAAATTTTCATTTTAGTTTGTTTTTTTGGCCCGTGAGAAAATAATTCCTGGCAGACTGGAGTTATTCTAGCGCCAGTACTGGATTATTCGTGGTTGTCTGTTCACTCCGAATTAGATTGGCGATCTTTTGACGCTATCTATACCTACTAGATAGAAAAACCCATCACGCAGTTTTATGTAGACAAACTAATGTCGCTAGCCAGAATTTGACATCACATTAATATAAAAATTCCGTCTAAAATCTAACTTGGCTCTAGAAAGTAATTCTATTTGAACATTTAAAAAGAAGGCGTCATTCATAAACTAATTAATAAAAGATAACAAATCACATTTATTGCACATAATCGTGAAACTTTTAAAGTTTCCTGTGTTTTCGCAGTGCTGTCTTATAGTGCAGATTTGTAAATGTAATTAATCACTAAGTATCGATTCATTTGACGCACTATGCATTGTTTATTGGTTAAATATGGAATGAAAGACAAAACTAATATAAAAAATTATTGCTAAATAAAGACATTTTATCGTTAGGTTTTCTAGGAAAGTAATTTTCCTTTTCGTATGACATGTATTCAGTACTCATCTATATTAAAATGACATATTTCCTAACCTCAAATATTATGCAGTGCTACCAAAAGCACTCAAATTTCATCATGCAATGCAATTTCAAAACTGCTATCAAAAAAGTTGGCAACAATAACCGGAACCGGATTGCAAGAATCAGATTTTCGCCATGCCGCCATTCAGTGTGGATAAGTTTCGTTTCGCGACCGATCGAGGTTTAAAGTTTTTCAGATTCTTTTGCAACGTAAGGGCTTTCGAATCAAGATCCAACCTCAAAACTGAATTTTCTCATTTTACTCCATAAATACTAGAATTAAATCTTTTCTAGATAATCAGGGCTTAGTCCACTTTTCAATTAAATCTTTCTTCAGAGTAGAAAATTGGCTAATTCCAATAGTTTTTGTATAACGTGTTTTTTTGATATTCTAACTCCAGCATTTGAGAAAAAACGTCTCATATAAAAGCTACTTAAATTAACCAATTTTTCACACAGAATAAAAATCTTATTCAATACAGGAATAGGCCCTAATAATTTAAAAAATATGTAATTCTAGTATTTATGGAGTAAAATGAGAATTCAATTTTGAGGTTGGCTCCTACTTCCAAAACATTTACAATTGACATTTTTTTCTCCTTAATATTTGGAAACATTGTGCCAAAAAAGCACATACGAGCTATATTCCATTTTTCTTACAAAAATCTGGAATTTGCTAATATTCTCAATGTAGTTCATAGTACTTTTATGTCAGGAATGATTTAATTTTAAAAAAGTAAGTATTAAATTTACAATCTAGGTCGCATCTAGAGCTACTATATTTTGCTAGATTCACTAGAACGCGCCAGTACCGCTGGTGTAGATAGCGACTAGTCGATTGGAGCGATACATTTGCGCACCGCCCCAACATAGTTTCTCGGGATAGCGCCAGTATAGACTCGTGGCGATCTAGACTGGAACAGTATAGCGCCATGAATTATTTCCACACGGGGGATTTTGAAAATGCTCTAACTCTGATAATTTTCTTTTTATAGAAAAAAGTGTGTTTTTCGGCATTTTGAAAATGCTATAACTCTAGTAATTCTTGATTTTTCAAAAAAAAGTCATTATGATAATTGTTAAATTTTTTGAATTTTATGAATAACCGTACTGAGAATTTTTGAATTTTAAAAAAAGCGGTGTCAAAAATATTCAAAATGTTCCCACTTTTTGAATTTTCATCCAAAATGGCTCGCTAACGAACTTGATCTTTAGTTTAGGATACTAAACGACTGTTGATTAAAAAAATTTCATTAATTTATATTGAATTTATCGCAATGTTCTTACTTTGAAAAGAACAACTTCTGTAAATCATAATAAACGTGTTAAGAAAATTCGATAAGAACAGAAAAAAATATTTAAGTTCACCCCCCTCCTAGAGACCTAGAGACTTCCCGCCTATATTTCTATTTTTTACAAACTCAGGCCTGACTGTTTCAAAGGATAGTTCCGAAAGTTCAATGAGCTAGCTGCATTACAGATTAGAGTGTCCCAAATATTTTCTACGCCACAGACGTAAGCTTGTCCAATCTTACAAGGAGTCGTCCCACCGTGCTCCAGATGCGCTAGCGACTATTTACTTGCAAAATACCGATGTGTTTTACGCCTTTGGCATAGTACAAATTTAGGATGGCTTATAACTTTATATTTATAGAGTCCAATGCCGCTGTCGAAGAACTAGCCTTTTAGAGTCATAAGAATCCATTAACACTTAACAAAGAAATAAAAATAAACGTTTATGACAAAAAACGAATAGGTAATAGAAACTTTAAAATTACTCAATTTTATTATTTATTTGTTATAAAAATTATTCCGCTCTATTACAAATATCTGAGATTATTAAAAGTTGGCAACGAGACTCTCTTAATTATTATTTATAGTACAAAGAGTTACTATTTCATATAAAAGTAGCTAATGCCAATTTCTTAATGAAGCTTTACATTCTTGATGTAATAATTAACATATGATTTTATTAAAAATGGTTAAAGATCTAGCACATCAAAGTATGTCCATTCAAAAATGTGCATTAACTTATTTAAGTCCAATTGATTTTGACTTAAAGTGACATTATTAAAACTTAAAATGACATTATTAAAGGAACGGTTAAATGACATGGAAATCGGAACAATTTCACAGGTTTCGCAAAGACTTCGCATAGATATAAAATATTTTATAAAATTTTCTATTATTCGACAAATAAGATTTCAAAGATTTCGGGTTGATTTAAGAGATTGCATAAAGACTTCAATCATTTTAAAAAGATTTGATGAAGGTTTTATTAATTTAACAAATATCACCGAATATTTCAAAATTATTTCAAATAATTTGCAAAGACTTTTAAACAATTTACAACAATTTCAATGATTTCCCAAAGTTTTCAAAGATTTCGCAGAGATTTCAGATAGATTTGAAAGATTTCAGATACCCTTCAAATATTTCACAATGATTTTCCGAGGATTTAATAATATTTCACAAGAATTCAATGATTTCCCAAACAGTTAAAATATTTCACGAAAATTTCACATAGATTTCAACGATTGAACAAATAATTCCAATAACGTCCTAATGATTTTACAAATATTTCGAACATTTTGGAAAGATTTATCATATGTTTAGAAGATTTCACTGATATTTTCATTATTTTACAAAGACTTCTATTATTTCACAAAGTTTTCAGAATTCTCAAAGATTTTAAATATTTTGAATAGATTTAAAAAGGATATTGCGCGAAAATTTCACGAAGATTTTACAAAGGTTGCAATAATATCTCAAAGATTTTATAAAGACTTTGCAGAAATTTCAAATATTTCGCAAAGGTTTCGGATAAATATAAAAGAATTCGGAAAGGCTTCTATTATTCCACATAGATTCCAGATAGATTTCAAAGATTAAACAAAGCAAGAACGAATTGAAAGGTTGCTATATCCTATGACCGGATGAGTTTAAGCATCTTATTTACGCGTATGCAAATCAACACTTTGGCCCTCCCTGGTCGATTTCTTCTGGGAGGCATCGGCCCCTGTGCCCCCTTGGCAAAGCTTCTCCGCCTCTGATGGACATAGGAATAGGAGGGGACTACCCACATGCTACCTAACTTGGCGCGGAGATTGATCATAAGTTATAAGGGGGAGTGGACCATGTTGGTTTGCAAAAGCAATAGAGGTGTAGCAATCCAAGATCTAGGTAGAACAGCCCGCTCATTATTTAGATGCGGCAACGACATGCCTATTCTGCCGTGATTTGAAAGAACACCGTTAACTGCAAATCGGATAAAGTCACCTAAAAGCACTTAATGGCAGGCGGCTCAAGGGCTTTATCCAAAATGCAGTTAATGGTGTTCTTCCAAATAAAGGCAGTATTTCTCTCCTATTCGAATGTACATATCAAATACTAAGAGTTTTCAAATTTTTTCACAAAATTAAGAAAAATACATATATTAAACGATTTTTGTATCAGAATCTCTGAAAACAAAAAATGATCAACTTCAATTTTTTAAATTAGACTAATTCAGAGTGATCAAAACTGAATAATGTAATTGAAAAATAATTTTTAATTCGAAGCGATTACAATTTGACAATTAAAAGTTTGTCAAAGTTAAAGCTTCTGAAACTCTAAATTTTTTAATTTTTATTACCCTAAAAAATAAAACACTCGAAATTTTCTTTCAGTTGCACCAAACGGAGTAGATTTTTACTCTGCGACGATTCTAATTAAAAATATTATACTGGGTGTGCCGCGATAACTGTAGTTAATTTTGTGGAGGGGGGGGGGGATATGCACAGAAAATAAGCAAGACAGTCCCCAACATTTGTTTGGTCAAATGCTTATTCTGGGCACAACACAGAGTACAAGCTATATGTACGTGTGAGCATGTGCGGCTACAAACTTTTGTTATATGAGATTGTTGCAATAAATAAGAACAGTGAAATATGTTTAGAAAAATTCAGATAAACGGATATAATAAAAACATTAAGTATAAAGTCAAGAAAGTACAAAAAATTACAACTACGAAAATTTGTTAGTTTAAACAATTAAACTTCATATTCACGTCGCTTTTCGACTAAAAAATGCACCCAAGGAACACGGCTTAACATAAGAGGATGTAATAATGTTTGTTTTATTATAATAGAACATTTTTTTAATACAATACACGATTATTAAATTTTAACGAACAAGTGCAATATCACACACATGCTCACATGTACATACAACTTATACCCTCTGTTGTGCTTATTTAAATAATTAATTTTAAACTGTGATGTAAAGTTAATCTATTTCAAAGGAATAGGTATGATATAATTTTCTTAATTTATTATGTATAATTGTAATTTATTATGTCAATTATAAAAATTATTCATTAATTTATATTTACATATTATCAACTACAAATGTTGTTTTATCAAAAATATATGATTTTAAACGCTACTAATTTTTAATTAGTGAAGTTTTTAAAACTGTATTATATACAATTGTTTAAATTAAAATGCACGCCTGAAAATTAAAAAACTAAAATGAAACGAATAAAGTAAAATAAATTAATAAAGCGAAAGATTTTCGAATTACATATTCTGAACTAAATGATATCATAATTGAAAAATATAATTAAACTAATTATTTTCCCAGCCTTCTAAAATTTCCAGTCATTTCCCGGTTCAGCGGCCACCCGGAATTTAGAGTATTTAAATCTGAAATTGCTCAATTTGAAAACAACAGGAATTGCAATAAGCAAACAATGTAAAATATTATAATCTAAAAAAAATGCAACAGGAAACTTTTCAATGTTTAAAGATTTAATCATGAGATTATAATGTCTGAATTTCTGTTTTGATGAAATTTTGATTCTGTTCGAGATGGGATAGATCACTCTTCTGTGACCACTCATTAACAAGTATTTTTCTGAAGGGAGAGCTGGAAAAGGTTTCGAGATGCGACCAAACACTCTTCTGATACTAGATAACGGACTACAAAATTAAAATACAGTAAAGAATGCCGTACCACAAAATTAAAAAACAAAAATTCGAGCAGTCACTAATACGCGTATTTTTAAAAGGAGACTGTATAAACTACGAATACAAAGTGGACAAGTCAAAAAATAAAGAAATTTAATTCCAAATATTTTCGTATTTAAGCTTTAAAAGCAAAATTTTAAAGCAAAATTTAAACTGATTTCAAATTGCGCATTCAAAATTATAAGTGTAAAATGAAATTAAAGGAAAATGTAAAAGATAGAGTCATATATTGCCATTGTATCGTATCCTGTACTATCAAGTAACATTCAAGGTGTCCGGAACATTGTTTTTACGAAAAAATATAAATTCATTCCAAAGAAAACTCGATGTCAATATCAGTATTTTCACCATTGAAAATGGAAGAATTTTCAATATTATGTACCTCTGAAATTTATTTATTCTAGAAACGTTGAAAATTATTGTATGGAATTGAAAGTTTTAAAAGAAAAGATATTCGAACTTGAAGCATTAAAAATTAAACCATTTCAATCATTGTTTACAATTAAATTATAATTAAATCAGGAAATTGACATTGAGTCACTAAATATTATGTAAATTTGAAAGAATTCTTAATATTTACAATTGAATGAAAAGGAATTGAAGTTTTATTACTTCTAAACAACACAAGCTGAAAAATAAATCATACAAAATTGAAATTCTTCGAAATTGAAAAGTTTGAATCCAAAATTTAACAAATTTGACAATTTCACCATCTTTCTTAGCTTTCTTTTTAACTTTTTTTATTTTAAATTAATTTGCACTTACCTGAACTTTTTATCGATATTTGTAATCTTTCCTTATTCGTAGCAGGAAAATGAAATAACGGTGCACCTTCCGAACGTCTGTTTGGACAACCGAAGAATTGACAGGAGTCTTAAACTCTGAAAACCATTTTAGAAAGTTTAAAATAAAAAAACACACCACAACCACGCAATTTATACACACACACGCGCACACACACACACTCCACACAATCTCACAAGAATTTACGTACACTCCTTTATTATTTTTAGCGCCACACGTTCACTTAAAAAATCACCAATAGGCGATTCAGAATAAAGTTACGAATGCTTCGCGACAATTATCATAGAATTGCTCGGATTCCTATTCGGTAGGTAACCTTTTATAAACCGTGCTTCCTTGACAACATTAGAATTCTAAGTGTTTCGGACGTCTCGTCTCGATTGAGTTCAATTCAAAAGTGAACGATAACCTGGAATAACTTACCTGAAGGTTATTAGAAATTTAGGAAGTGGAAAACTAAATCTAACGCAGTATGCCCCTACGTTATAGGTGGATCATAAAATTAATATTCGTAGGCTGACCGAGTTCCCAAATTTCCATCACACTTTCTTTGTGTACAGTGATAATAGTATTCATTGTTATTTAGGGTACGGAGGATTAAGAGGATTATAAGAATTTATGTACGCAATGGGTCGAAGAATATCCCACAAATTAGTCCGTTTCCGGGATCTTAGATTTGTTTCTGTAATTTCGATTTTACTAGCTGGACATTATTTTTAAATTTTGAGATTTATTTGATTTAAGGTCATTTAAAGTTTAAATCCCTCATTGAAAACCCCAGTTTAAAGACGGGGAAAAACCTTTAAGGCATTGTTCTGGAGGCCGATATTCATTTGATCGCGATCTACCTGCTTGTCTTACTCTCTTCGCTCAGTTCCTCTCCCGTCACTGCTATGTGTGTGTAGGTGTGTGCCTGTCGTGTACAAATCTAAGTAAGTAGTTACAAATTTTTTTAGAAAGTTTAATAATAATTGATAATATTATTTTTGTTACTTTTTCCTGAATATCTATACGGTAAATTAATATAATATTAATTTGAAAAATATGTTTACCTACGATTCATAATTTTACCTTATATTCAGAGTTAATTAAATCGTTATATACGAGGTGTGTTCAAAAAATAAGGTGAATTTATGGTTCTCTCAAAAAATATTCATTTATTCCTCAATATCTATGTTGTCCCCTTCAAAGTAATCCCCCTCAGATATAATACACTAGTGCCAACGCTTTTTACAATCATCGAAGCACTTCTGATAATCATTTTGTGGTATAGCCTTGAGTTCTTTCAGCGATGCAGTTTTTATCTCCTCAATAGTTGAAAATCGATGTCCTTTCATGGGTCTCTTCAGTTTTGGAAAAAGAAAAAAGTCACTAAGGGTCAAATGCGGTGAATATGGAGGCTGAGGCATGACTGTGGTGCTGTTTTTGGTCAGAAAATCTTTCATAAGCAAAGATGAATGAGCAGGTGCATTATCGTGATGCAAAAGCCACGAATTGTTTTTCTAAAGTTCCGGACGTTTTTGCGTATCGCCTCTCCCACACGGCGCGTAACTTGAAGGTAATACTCCTTATTGACCGTACGACCTTGTGGTGAGAATTCCTGATTCAGTCTTGGAGACTCCGGATGCTTCCACTGAGACGATTGGGCTTTAGTTTCGACGTCATAACCGTATACCCACGATTCATCCCCAGTTATAACCCTTTGGAGAAAATCAGGATCATTATTGACTTCATTCAACATCTCCTGAGCGATGGTCATGCGATGGATTTTTCGATCAAAATTAAGCAGTTTCGGAACAAATTTCGCTGACACACGTCTCATGGCCAAAACGTCCGAAAAGATACCATGGTATGAGCCAACCGATGTGTCAACATCTTCAGCAACTTCTCTGATGGTAATTCGGCGATTTTTCAACACTATTTCTTCCACTGCTTGAACCTTTTCATCTGTTGTTGACGTGCTGGGACGTCCAGGACGAGGTTCGTCTTCGACATCCTCTCGGCCTTCTTGGAACAGCTTGTACCACTTATACACATTTTTCTTACTCAGAGTAGACTTACCGTATGCAACTGTCAACATTTCAAGAGTTTTAGAGCACTGGATTCCATTTTTCACACAAAATTTCATGCAAACTCTTTGCTCCATTTTTTTCGAAAGAAGAAAATCGCCCAGCGCACCAAAACCCTCTAACCTTTTACGCCTCTGCCAGAAAAACAACACGAGCTATACCGTCAAAATTGTGAACATATGATCGTGACGAGTGTACCAACACAACAAAATGAAAAATTTTAAACTTGAATGTACGTAGCTTTTAGCTGAACGGAAAGAAGTAGAATTTTAGTCTACGATTCTAATTAA
>NC_046657.1:138089499-138100529 GCF_010883055.1 Belonocnema kinseyi | reverse complement strand
TTATAAATTAATTAATTATTATATTATTCTAAGAACTGGAGATAATAAATAAAAAATTATCTTTATTATGATAACATTTTCTAGTTGAAAAAATCATTAAAGGCAAAGCTTAGTCAAATTATTTATTTTAAAGGAGTAGATTTGATACATTTTTCTTAATTGATTATTTTATTATGTATAATTGTTATCAACTCCGATCTTCTCTGCCGACTTTATCAAATTGTACCCTTTTTTACCAAGTGAGTATCAGGTAAGCCACCTTTTATTTTAGTTCCCGAAAAATAACAATAAGGCAAACAGGGCGCGCTTTTGGACCTTTAATTTTAGTTCCCGGAAGGCTAAGGCAAACAGGGCGCGCTGTAGTAAGTCGATCCAAATCAAATACACGGCATAATCAATCTCCCACCTCATCTCTGATTGTACACTGCGCGCGTGTCTCGCAAGAGTAGAGATTACACCACACTAGGTACAGTCTTGAAGCTAAAATGTGAACGAGTTTTAGTGATTTCTATCTCCCCTAGGTGGCGTCTGTTTTGATGCTTCTGTAGTAGAAGGGGAAGATCAAGAATATAGGAACATGGCGGACATGTTAATAACGAGTGAGTGATTATATTAATCACGTCTCTAAATTATTTAATTTTTCTGTATGAAACAAATTTTTATTATTTTCATTTCTAAATTGAAAAAGAGACTGATCTGTTCGGAGTGGTATTTACTATAAGTGTTGGGCTTAATGTTTCCGTTTAAATATTTTTTTCATTTAGAATTAGGGGAAAAATAGTTTTCACAAGGAAACCATTTCATGTAATATGAAAAAAACTCAATTCATTTTTGATCATGCGCTATTTTATGTTTTTTTTTGTATTGTATGAAACGGTTTGTTTACTTAAATTATTCTTCCTGTAAATCTAAATTATAAAATATATTAAAATTGCATGGTATGGGTGGAGGAGCGGGGTGGAGGGTTTCCGGAATAGAGCTTTAGTTTGTTCTGTCTCCACTAGATGGCGCCACTTCGTCACTTTCCTAAGTTCATATTCTTTAACATGGAAATGTACGCAGTGTGGGTTACACTTTCGCTTAGTAAACATTGCTGCTTCTGTGAGAAAAAATTATAGTTTTGCATTGTAAATCTCTCGCATCAACAAGAAAAAGTCACACTTGTGCCCTAGAATAGAATCGTCGATAGACATTCCATTACAGCAGCTCGAAACAGATGATGTAATATAAACTGTTAAAAAAAATTCGTACAACGTCACACCGAGGTGCGAAATTGTTATGATACGGTTGGATATTTTAGTGCGAAAAAGCATTTCTTCTACTAAAATACACTTCTCCGGTGTAAAGTTGGGAAATGTACGAACTCTCAAATTCCCATTGTTGGAAATACCAACGAATCACACCGAAGGGATGTGAAAGTCTTAATCTAAAATTAAAGTTTCACTGGAAAGTGTGGAATCAAAAACTAAGACGGAGCGAGAATAGTACATTTCGATACGTGTGTGAGAGGTGATTATCTAGCGAATGGCGAGTTTTCCGAACTAGCGAAGCGAGTGAGAAAAGTCTCATTCGCTAAAAATAAATTCAGACACAAATATCGAACAGTATTTAATACCACGAAAGGCAAAAAGAACTTTTTAAAGTTGAGATTTCGCAGTTAGAGTGGTATTAACATACAATCAACACTATACGGTACGAAAACTAACACCGACCAGTTGCTTTGCGCGCGCACGCGCAGTTAACTTATGTAGGCTTGTGCGAGCTAGAGAAATTAGAAGATAAATTTACAATTAAAAAGATAGTTTTTCAAGAAAAAAAATGTCAACAAAAGTGTTCAATTTTCATCTCTAGAAACGAATTTTAAACTGACACAATAAGCATTAAACTAAAAATAGACTAGTTAAATTTTCAGATAAAAAATGAAATTTTAAACAATATAAATTAATTTTTAATAAAAAGATTTACTTTTTAAAAAATGGGACAATTAAATTTGCATTAAAAAAATTAATTTTGAATAAAAAAGCAATTAATTCTACAACAAAATAGTCTAATTTGCAACCAAAGAAATGAATTTACGTACAAAAAGACTTCCTCCAAAGAAGACAAAATTGCAATAAAATGCATGAATTTTCAACCACATAGTGGATTTTCAACTGAAAAATAATGTTTCAAGGTAAAATTTAATAGTTACATTTTCAGTTAAAAACAATTATCAAACCCAAAAAATTAAAGTTTCGAAAAAATATAAGAATTTTCAAGCAGAAAACCGAATTTGCAAACAAATAATTTAATTTCAAAATCAATAATTTCCTACAGAAAACAGAAATTAAAAATTTTGTTAATCAATTTTAAAACAAAAAAAAAACGAATTTTTAACAAAATAGATCAACTTTTTATGAAAAACAGTTACATTATCATTTAAAAAAAATAAATGTACAACTAAAAGATTTACATCAAATTAGTTTAATTTCCAAAAAACTACATGAACTTTCAACCATTTTATACAAAAAGAATTTTTATCAAAACATGCATTTTCAACCAATGAAATGAATTTTTAATTAAAGAAGAAGAATTTTTAAACAAGAAGAATACATTTCTACCAAAAAAGATTAATTTTTAACTAAGAATGGTCAATTTTCAGTATAAGAAAATATTTGTTCAACTAAAAAAAATCGAATTTTCAACAAATAAGTTGAATTATCAACCAGAAAATCAATTTTCAAACGAAAAAAATTATTTCCTATTTAAAAAAAGATCAATTTATAACGAAAAAAATACTTTAAAAAAAACTTTGACAAAATCGTTAAATTTTCAACATTAAAAATGAATATTAAAACTAGAAAATAAGTATTTAATCAATAATAGAATAGGTACATTTTCAGATAAAAAATTTTATTTTCTGCAAAATAGTTTAATTTTCGATGCAAAAAATGAATTTTCAACTGAAATGTTATATATAATTTTAGAAAAAAAAACTAAATTCTCATCTAGCCTTCTCGCGAAATTTTGTCGCACGATTTTGTTTAAAGCTTATGTTGGTTAAAAAAATCTGCATTCCAATTTGAGTAAGATTAGGACATATTTAGAAATTTTGAAAGGATTCAAAAATAACTACAACTTGTTACAATTTGTTAAGAATTTTGTATGGTTTCATTGTCAACCATTTTATACCAAAAGAAAAGAAGTTTTATGAAAAAATGCATTTTCAACCAAAGAAATTAATTTTTAATTAAAATAGATGAATTTCTAACAAGAAGAATAATTTTCTACCAAAAAAGATTAATTTTCAATGGAGGAAGATCAATTTTCAAGAAGAAATAAAATAACACATTTTAAACAAAATTGTTAAATTTTCAAATAAAAAAAATGAAACGAGGAGAATTATTTCCTATTAAAAAAGATGAATTTTCAACTAAAAAAATCATTTAAAAAACATTCAACAAAATCGTTAAATTTTCAACTTTAAAAATTAATATCAAAACTAAAAAATAAGTATTTAACTTAAAATAGAATAGTTGAATTTTCAGATAAAAAATTTAATTTTCTGCAAAATAGTTTAATTTTCGATGTAAGAAATGAATCATCAACTGAAAAATATTTTGAATAAAAAAATCGAGTTCACAACAGAATAGTTAAAATTTTAAACATATAGTTAGATTTTCAGTTAAAAAAGATACATTTTTAACAAAAATGGAATGAAATGAATTTTGAAAGAAAATTCAAAAAAGGACACAACATTTTTATATGATTTTTTTTTAATTTTAAAAGGGCTGTAAAAGAGCGTTCAGAAAATTTAGTAATTTTGCCATGTTGTATATAATTTTAGGAAAAATAAAAAAAATAATTCTTATCTAGCCTTCTCGTGCATTTTTGTTGCCCAAATTTTCTTAAAAGTTTATATTGGTTTCAAAAATACGCTTTCGAATTTGAGTAAGCTTAGGAGATATTCAGAAATTTTGAAATGATTGAGAAATAACTAAAACTTGTAACAATTTGTTTAAAATTATATTATATTGCAATTTCAGCCAATTTGAGCGGGCCCGATTTTAATGTAAATTGTGCGGGGTCCTTTCTTGCTGCATCATATACTTGATTCACATGATACTTTGCAAATTTGTAAAGTTATGGAAAATAATAGATACATATTTTTTATATTGACAAAGGTTCACTCTTAAGGGTAGAAAATATCCCTCACATCAAGTGGGGGGGGGGGGGGGGGGCGGTCAAGTTTGAACTGTGCTCGATGGAGTTATTTGAAAGCTAAAATACTCAGAAGGGGTTATCGATGGTGCTGAATTAAAATTTGAGGTCAAAATCACAAAATTTAATATGGTGCATACAAAATGGCCCCTCCCTCACATGTCTAAAGAAAAGTCTTCTTCATATTTCAAAATATATTGAGTAAAAACGTAAAATTCCCAGTTTTGCCTCGTGGGTGGGGAAAATCAGGGTATCCACAAAAGTAAATTTAAAAAAAATACTATTTCATAAAAATTTAGTTTATTGTTACTAAATACTATAAAAATTGGTATGATGACTATCATAGGTGCAATCACAAAGCTTTTAGAATTATTAATATTATAATATTCAGCATCCTTGATGTATTGATGATGGATATAGCAGTAATCACACAAGAATTCGCCCTGTTCAAAATTGCTGCATACTTGGAATTACTGTTTTTACACAGTGCACTGGATTCAGCCCTTGGTAAATGCAGAGTAAAGTTCACTGCAAAAAATCTAAGCTGAATCAGTGTCTGCTTCCGGTTCTCTTCTGATTCAATCTCTATTTGTTGTTTCTAGGGCGAGGAAATTAGGCTGGCAGTTTTTCGTCTTCTCCAGTTGCTAATTTGTTTCTTCCTCATTTCTTTCTGGGAAATGAGAACTAGCGCATAAGGTAAAACTGTAAATGCTATTATCTGAGACTGTATTTCAGCACTCGTAAATACGCAAGTCTGCTACTCAACGTTTGCGGATTTGGAAGGTTTGTCCGGAATTCTCGCGGATTTTGCTGGATCTTCACGCTCTTGGGTATTTGCGTCTGAACCATAGCAGGTATGGTTGCTAGAATCTCAGCAGCTCTGGGTGCTAAAGAGGCAGCCTTCAAATCGGCCTTATTAACCATGGCCTTTGGCCATAGTTTTTCTAGTCGTCCTATGAACATTAAATTTCCCGCGTAAAGACGTGTGTAACTCTACAAAAATTCTTCTGTTCGGTTTTGTTTTGCCTCCTCCATTTGTGAAGCTTCTCGAAGCTAGAAATTTCTGAAGTAGTTCGGTGCGAGGTAGATGTTATATATACGGTTTTGTTTCCTGTAGTATCAAACCGAAAGGCTTATGACAAAGCCTCCGAACGCATACTAGGGTTACGGATAGAGGGTTTCTGTACCAAGGGTTACTGCTGAATATGGTTACAAAAATGAATAGGCAGTCGCCGCTTATGTCCAGGGGTGGTCCCAAAAGAAATAAACCCCTAAGCGGAGGTGTGAAAACCGTGCCGAAAACTGAATGACACCTGGGTGAGGTGTCTAGAATGGTGACTCTGGGACATCGGGCGACCTCTCAGGGTACGCAGCCTTATCCTTGCATGCGGGGCTCTACAAGGATGGACGATACCCTTTCCCTAGCTTCTCGTGGGAACAACAATGGCAACACCAAATATAGTTGTAGTAAGTGCGGTTTAAAACAACCGAACGCGCACGGCTCCCGAAAATGGGTCAGTCAACAATGCCGATCACTCTAGAGCTGGGGTAGCCAGTGAATATGGATTTAATGCAATAGATGGACGGAACCTCGGGACCTTCAGATGGACGGAGCAACTAAATCGTGACTTGCTAGAGCGCTACGATGCGAATGAGGCCCCTGAACGGGGTTACATGGCACGGCTTCATGCTCTGTGGTGCGAGAAACACCCAAAGCGATCGCACTTTTCGCATCAACGCTTCCGAAACCATGCCGAACTACTCCAAAAAAGGGGCTTTGTAAGCGGAACGCCCACTCTACTACAGCTAGTTCAAGCCGGCAACAGAGAAAGAGAGGCGACACTAAGACCAACCACGAGCAGACACTTGATAGAGGAAGAGCGATGCTTTTTGACCCGGAGAAACATCAAAACCCAGGTTTCTCTCACGCCTAAAGATCTGGCTGAAATGGATGATGAGCTTCGCGGACATTTTTTTGAAGAATCTGACCTCTGGACTATCAATTGTTGTGTACATAATGCAGCGAGAGCTTTGGCCGATGCAAACCGTAAAACAAACCCAACGGTTGAACATAAGACCAAAAGACGAATGTATCAACTCGCCATAAAGATAGGCTTGGCAAGACAGTACGCATCCAGAATTCAGTGTGTGATTGACTACATCACATCTGGCAGGAATTTTACCGCCATGGTTCGAAAGTTTGAACGCAAACTCTGGATCCGTTATCACACACTTAACAAGTTAGAACTGCTCACCATCAGGCAGCATGTTGTTAATAGAATACGGGTACAACTTGACGCTAGGAGAAGAGTAGAGCGGAGAGAGAGGTGATTTAGATAAATCAACAGTTTCTCTCTGACCCATCTCGATTTTTTCAAGACCCTCTAGTTACTATCGACCACCCGCCCAAATCAGAGGATGTCGAAGTATTTTGAAGAGAAGTCTACGAAGTGAATGGACGAAGACTCAGATAACATAAATAGCTTCAAGGAGCTGTGTGATGCCGTCATAACACCTGATGAAGAATGTCCACCCATCAACACCGAGGAGGTGCAAAAAGTATTAAGAGGGATGAAGAACTATTCCGCTCCTAGACCAGATTGTATCAACACCTTATGGTGGAAGTGGTTTCCTTTAACCCATCAGCATTTGGCCCATATTTTCACCTCATATTTAAAGTCGGAAGAACCAATTCCTGAGTGGTTGGCAGAAGGGCGCACAATACTTCTGCCGAAAATAGGCAACTTAGCTGACCCGAAGAATCACAGGCCAATCGCTTGTCTAAACACACTGTATAAGATATTTACAGCAATCCTAAATGATAGGATTATTCGGGCAATTGAACCAGTGAGACAAAAAGCGTATGAACAACGCGGCTCAAAGAAAGGGGTAGCATGATGTCGGGAGAACCTGCTCATCGATATATGTGTCTGAAAAGATGCAGCATACTACCAGCTTGACCTATCGGTGGCCTGGGAAGCTCAAATATTCATCCGCAAATCGTGAGGTGCATAGAGAGATTCATGCTGCTTTGGAAAACAAGATTTACTATTTCATCCGGGAAAAATCGTGTGAGAACTAACAATGTGACCTTTCAGAGATGTATCTTTCAGAGCGACACCATGAGCCCACTCCTCTTTTGCAAGACATTATTGTCACTATCTCTAGCACTTCGCCATTCCGACGGGTACTTGTGCGACAAATGCGCTAAGGTTTATTGGAAGCGACGAAAATTTAATGGCATCCCTGAAGACACTGAGGTCTTCGATAGAAGCGCTATACGACACCCTTGCGCTGGAGAGACTTATACGGCTCTGGGCGTACCACAGAGCCGCATTTAGGATATAACATCTAGAAAGGATACTCTCTGAAGCAGATACGAACGTCTCACCAGGCATATTTGGTCTTCCGAACAGTCGGCGAGGAATATAATATCTGCAACGAACATTCTTTCCGTCCCTGTAGTACTCTATTCATTTGGAGCAGTTAAACGGACGAAGAATGAACTCAGGTCCCTTGATATCGGGACAAGGAAGGTTATGCACATAAACAAAAAGCATGCGTCTTAAGTTTTCTGTTTCGCGACTGTACATCTCACATCGTTAAGGTGATCGCAGAATATTGAGTCATGAATGTCTTCAAAACAGGATTATTCTGGGTATAGCACATCGAGTCCCAAATGAAAGAGACCCTCTTCTTAAAATGGTTAGGAAGCACGAAGAATTGGGCAAAGGAGCGTTTCTGTACCAAGGAGCAGAGGAGGCTGCTGAAACACTCGAATTCATCTTAAGTATTAGTGGTGAGTATAATGCATCAAATGTTATCTATCTCGAATATTCACTCCTGAGAGCCCGGATTAAGTTAGCAAAAGAGAAAAACTTCCAAGAACAGCTCGTCAATAAGAGGATTCACGGCATCTCCCACAGCAATGTGGAGGGTCAGTCAATGTCGTGCGAGCTAACATTTGCTGTTCTTAAATCACCCGCATTGAAGTCTGACACGGAGGGTTTTATTTTCGCATGTTAAGACGGTGTCATTTTCACCTCAACATACCGTCGCCACATATCGTGCCAAGATATTTCCGATGATAGTTGCAGGGCTTGTAATGCCACCCTGAGCATTTGGTGCACATACTATCTAGTTGTCCAACTCATGCGGGAACAACTAGCATCCAGAGGCACAATGCCGCACTAAGAGTGCTTTATTACCATCTCTGTCACTCTTACTGCATTAAGCTTAATATCGCTTCTATAAACGTTCCTAGGGAAATCGAGTCAATTGTCGAGAATGAGAAGTGCCGTATATACTGGAACTTTATATTCTCGAAAATTGTTTCTGTTGCACAGTCGAGGTCTGACATGGTTCTTCTTGACTTAGAGAACCGAACCTTGTTCGTTATTGAATTTTCGGCACCAACTGACAAAAACATCATAGCCAAGGAGAATGAAAAGAATGAAAGTCCCTTATAAGGGAGTTGCGACGATTGTACCCGGAATATTCTGTTAAATTAATCGTCCTTATCATTAGCGCTTTTGGGGGCGCCAAGCTTTCACTCGTTAATAGCCTGAAAAGCATCCTTGTGTGTGAAAAATATGGTAAAACACTTGCGGGGGAAATGCAGAAGGCGGTCGTATTTGGTTCGCTCCGTGTCCTCAGGGTGCACGATACTTTTGCCGGATCCTTGTATTTATTCCGTTCCAGACTGTATTCACCTATCTTACGGTCGTGAGACGTGCTTGTGTCTGAAATTTTACCGCGATTGCGCTGGGATCGAGTGCAGTTTTTCAGATTAGCACCCGCTCCCGGTGAAATCCTGCGATTGTCCTTATGGAAAACTTTTAATTATGTGTATATAAATGTGTGTGTGTATGTGTGTGTGTGTTTGTGTGTTAGGTACGCCGAAGAAAGGGGGCTTAACTAAAAAAATCGAAATCGAGGTTTTTACACCTTTTAACAGTTTTTGAGTGGTTCTTTTTAATAAAACCATAAAAAATTCCGAACATTATTATTTCTGATATTTGAGTTGTTAGGTATCCGAAAAATCCAGCTTTCGCTCGAGAGCTCGACATCCCATGAAACACCTCCCACCACCCATCACTACATCTCCGCGTCTTATCTATGTCCCGTGCGTGAGCCGCTTCGACGACCTATCTGTTTAGGTAAGAATGGAGGAGTATGTGGAGAGGCGACATTTCGACAGAACCCAAAATTTTACGTTCAGATATGCATCAAAATCATATGGACCGATGACCTTCAAGGTCATTCTAGGGTCAGACGAGGATCTGAATGGTGATCTTGAAGCTGGCCGGATCCACATACGAACTTTCGTTTATAGTCTGATGAGAGCATCTCACCTTAGCTGCCCGGATCCATATACGAAATTTTGTTTGTGGCTACTTAAATCATCTCGCCTTAGCTGCCCGGATCCACATACAACGTTTTTTTTCTGGATCTAAATTGGCCGTATCCACATAGGGTTTTTTTTTTTTGTGGACTGATGAAGCCTGCGATGGATATCGCCTTAGTCGACCGGATCTAGATACAATGTTTAACGATTATTTTTTAAACGCATATTTTCGCTGATCAGCCATCCAGGCCCTATTTGAGTTAACACGACCCGGGAATGACCCCGAAAGTCATGGGACCACATGACCTTGATGCATATCTGAACGTAAAATTTTCCGTTTTTTTGACTGACAGTATCAAAAATAGGGGTTTCCCTTTAAAAAATGAAAGTTGACTTTGAAATAACCTTGAGGTCAGGGCCAAAGTCAGCTTCAAGGCCACCATTCAGATACTCGTCCAAAACCCTGAAGCTTTTTGTCTGAAACATTTATCTCGAAAACGCATATTTTCGCTGATAGGGGGCGGGGATCCTTTAATTTTTGATGACCCTGTATATATAATAAAACTAAAAAAATGCTTTAAAAAAGCGAAAAATCACGTTTTGATTTGACGCGCAGTTCTTATTCAAACAAGAAAAACATAGAAAATGAAAATATAAAATTTTTGGAAAAACTTCACAAGCTACAAAAAAGTGGACGAAAATTTTTCCTTAAAGCGGAAAGAGATTCAACAAAAGAAATGGAAGAAAGATTAAAATAACCATGACAAATTTAATTTGTACTTTATTTTGCAATTTCTGAATCATTGTATATCGTAGTGTTATACATAATGTCGAAAAAATCGTATTTGGACTAAATAGAGCGCGAAGCACAAGATACGTGATGATAATGTTTTTGATAAAGCCGAAGGAGCTTTAACAGAAGAGAATTTACAATCACCAAATAGCAATTGTCGATTCTTCTACCTTTATTTTCAAACGTGCTGTGTAAAAATTTAGAAATGTACAAAAGACTGAGCGCGCACAACGCGAAGCCCGCGGTCCAAAAGAACTTAATTAGAATTCACTTTTCTCGATCGGGAAGTCCCAAGCGTTTAGATTTGATAAAATCGGCGAAACTCAATTCTAACACTAATTTATACCATCTCGTTGCCTATCTTTGATTAGTAGATAGTACAGAAGTTTGAGAAAAAGAAGCTGTGGGGGTCACAGTGGTCACTCAAGCGTGGCTAAACGAAAGCATTGACATGCGGAGCGGATCTCTACCAGTTTTCTTCCGCATCACCGCTAGCCCCAAAACCAGCATAATCATTACGTATCTCGTGCTTCGCTCACGATTAAAATTAATCTGAAACGCAAACTTTTGTGTTTTATAATAGTAGTTGGTGTAACTTGTGTCGACCAGGGTAGTACTTAATACAAAAGGTTGGAAGTTCTATTGACTACTTGTCATAAGACCAGAATTGAATAGAACTTCCAACCTTTT
>NC_046657.1:138088124-138089399 GCF_010883055.1 Belonocnema kinseyi | reverse complement strand
ATTCTTGTACCTCGAACTGTGATTGCTTATTCATATATTGAAAAATATAGTAAAGATTTTATTTTTCACAATCATTTTAATATTTGTTCCTTATTTGGCATTATGCACTACCCTCAGCTACCTTGAAAAAAGGGTCACTTTAATAAATGTATACGACACCGAAAAAAAATTAAGAGTGAAAATTAGTTTACCCGAAAAAGATCTAGAAATTTTCTACAAATAATTTTTATTATATATTTTTTATATATCATGTTGATTTTGTTTTAACAGTAAAATTAACGTTAAAAATATAAAATAAAAAATGATAAAAAACGGCACAGAAAAAGGAAAAATAAGGAGAACTACAATTTTTAATAAAAAAATCGTTCGATTACGTTAGATCTAGAAATTGTCTTTTGAACATTTTTGGAAAGGACGCGGAAGTTTTTTATTTATATAAACAAAACAATGAATATACTTCTGTTTTAATATCAGTGCATATTATGAATTGTATTGCTATACATTTATTGAAACTATACATTTTTCAAGGTAGCTGCGAATAAAGATTAATGCTAAATGAGAAGGAAATATTAAAATAATCTTGAAAAGTGAAATTTGTACTTTAGTTCGCGATATCTTAATTCCCAATACTGGACCGAGGTGCATGTATTAATATAATACACTGTTGATAAAATAGAGTTGAACATGATATGAAAAAGTTCGCACTCTGGTAAAATTTTAATCCAACGCGAAGCACCAGATACGTAATGATTCACAATCACCCAATTACATATATCAATGACTTGACTTTTAATTATAGAATTTCATGCACAAATGTGTAGAAAGTATAAAGACCGAGTGCGTAATGCGGGATGAGAATGACAATTCTATTTAATAAAATCAAAAAATTACTTACACGAATTTTTAGATATTTTCTGGGCTGAAAAGCTTTTTCATTTATTCTTAATGTCATTTTTACGATTCAAACAAAAACTAAGCGTTTTATCTAGAAACATTACAGCACGAATTTGTGCATTTTTTTGGCGAACAATTTTGACCTGTTAATATCGTCTTATTAAAGATGGCCAAGGGGCAAAAAATCGGATAATTCCAAAATTTGGCGAAATCAGCGAAATTCAACTTTCACATAAGACCAATATCTTCTTATTGAGATGAGAATGTAGACATACTTCTAAATATCTAAATTGCTTCAGCAATTTAGAGAAATATACTGAAAGTGTTTTAAAACCCTTAAATAAATCTGAACGTACTCCCTAGAATTTTAAATAAAACCTT
>NC_046657.1:138086771-138088024 GCF_010883055.1 Belonocnema kinseyi | reverse complement strand
GTGCCGCATTGTGCCTCTGGATGCTAGTTGTTCCCGCATGAGTTGGACAATTAGATAGTATGTGAGCTAAATGCTCGGGGTGTGCATGGCACGCCCTGCAGCCATCATCGGGAATGTCTTGGCTCCAAATGTGGCGACGGTATGTTAAGGTAGAAATGACACCGTCTTGGCATGCAAAAATGAAACCCTCTGTACCAGACTTCAATCCGGGCCATTTAAGGAAAGCAAACGTTAGCTCACAAGACATTGACTGATCCTTCACATTTCTGTGAAAGATACCGGGCATCCTCTTATCGAGGAGCTGTTCACGAAAGTTTTTCTCTTGTGCTTTCTTAATTCGGGCTTTCAGGAGTGAGTACTCGAGATAGATTAGATTTGATGCATTTTGCTCGCCCCTAATACTGAAGTCAAGTCCGACTGTTTCAACAGCCTCCTCCGCTGCTTTGTATAGAAATGCTCCTTTGCCCACTTCTTCGTGATTCCTGACCATTTTAAGAAGAGGGTCTCTTCCATTTGCAACTCTATGTGCTGTACCCAGAATAATCCTGTTGTAAAGACATTCAAGACTCAATATTCCGCGACCCCCTTGATGGCGTGAGATGTACAGTCGCGGAACGGAAGACTTAAGATGAATGCTTTTGGCCATGTTCATAACCTTTCTTGTCCCGATATCAAGAGATCTGAGCTCGTCCTTCGTCCATGGAACTACTCCAAATGAATAGAGTAGTACCGGGACGGCAAGCATGTTCGTTGCAGATACTTTGTTCAGCGCCGACAGTTCGGAAGAACAAATCTGTCAGATGAGACGTTTGTATCTGCTTCTGAGAGTATCCTTTATAGATGTCACATCCTGCATGCTGCTCTCTGGCACGCGCGTTCTGTTGTTTTGAACCGCAATTACTACAACTATGTTTGGTGTTGTAATTGTTGTTCCCACGAGAAGCTAGGGAAAGGGGTTCGTCCATCCTTGTAGACCCCCGCATGCAAGGATAAGGCTGCGTACTCTGAGAGGTCGCCCGGTATCCCAGAGTCACCGTTCTAAACACCTCACCCAGGTGCCATTTAGCTTTCGGCACGATTTTCACACCTCCGCTTGGGGGTTAATTCCTTCGGGACCACCCCTGGACAATTGTTCGCGACTGCTTATTTATTTTTGTAACCATATTTAGCAGAAACCCTTGGTACAGGGACCCTCTATCTGCAACCCGAGGACGCGTTCGGTGGCTTTGTCATAGGCCCTTCAGTTTGATTCT
>NC_046657.1:138069768-138086671 GCF_010883055.1 Belonocnema kinseyi | reverse complement strand
GCCTGACATGGTTCTTCTTGACTTCGAGAAGCGAACCATGTTTGTTATCGAATTTTCGGCACCAGCTGACAAAAACATCATAGCCAAGGAGAATGAAAAGAAGGAGAGGTATCGAGACCTTATAAGGGAGTTGCTTGAGTTCTTCCAGCGCTGCAGTTTTTATCTCCTCAATTGTTGAAAATCGATGTCCTTTCATGGGTCTCTTCAGTTTCGGGAAAAGAAAAAAGTCACTGGGGGCCAAATCCGGTGAATATGGAGGCTGAGGCATGACTGTGGTGCTGTTTTTGGTCAGAAAATCTTTAACAAGCACATTCAAAATTAAGCAGTTTTGGAACAAATTTCGCTCACACACGTCTCATGCCCAAAACGTCCAAAAAGATAGCATGGCATGAGCCAACCGATGTGCCAACATCTTCAGCAACTTCTCTGATGGTAATTCGGCGATTTTTCAACACCATTTCTTCCACAGCTTGAACGTTTTCATCTGTTGTTGACGTACTGGGACGTCCAGGGCGACGTTCCTCTTCGACAGCCTCTGGGCCTTCTTGGAACAGCTTGTACCACTTATACACATTTTCCTTACTCAGAGTGGACTCACCGTATGCAACTATCAACATTTCAAGAGTTTTAGATCACTGGATTCCATTTTTCACACAAAATTTAATGCAAACTCTTTGCTCCATTTTTTTCGAAAGAAGAAAATCGCCGATCACACCCAACCCTTCTAACCTTTTACGCCTCTGCTAGAAAAACAACACGAGCTATATAGTCAAAACTGTGAAGATATGATCGTGACAAGTGTACAAACTCAATCGGGCCACCTAAATATCTCGTAAACGGGTATTTTTTCATAAAATTTGGCACATATTATCACGTGTACTTTCACGTGCATTATCATGTGTACATGTGTACTTTCATCTCAAATTTGTTCAGAATTACTTTTTTTTGTTTAAAAATGGCGGACCAAAATATCTCAAAAAAAGTGGTTTTTTACATGCTCTCCAGGTATACCATTTTTAAGGTGAAAAGAAAACAATGATCAACCCAAAATTATTACTTAATATGATATTTTTGGTATTGCTAGCAATAAATAAACTACTAAAATGCTAAATTTCAAAATTGCGGCTGAAAACTAAATTTTTCAATGTGTACGCTAAAAAAGAAGTTCTAGTTAAAGTTACTAGACGCGTCCGGTTACAAAATTTCTGGTTATGTCAATCCGAAATTATGGTTAATATGACTAAAAAATTCTAGTTAATGAACTTTGGTTTATTTTTTTTGGTTAAAATTATTCTGGTAAATATTTCTGGTAATAGAAGTGTTACGATCTTTGGTCGATTTCCAGACATCTGTCTTTTGTCTTCTGTCACTTTGCTGGATGTTTCAATTGAAGCTTTAGCGTAAATGCCCAATTCTCGAACAATCGGGATTAGTTAATTACATTTTTAGTTATATAAGTATAAATAATTATAGTAAAACGTGAATTTAGTTGTGTTATAAGAAGAAATTGTACGTTATCTGTCTAAACGTCAATGTTACACGAATATTTCCAAACCACGCACAGATTTTTCGGGTGTCTTTGAAAAGTATTCCCTAAAATATTAAGATTGTGAAAATAAATGAATAAAGTGAATGGTCGAGAATATGGGTGTTCACCAAGTGATCTACATATATATGATGTAAAGTTACGAACAAAATAGTCTTAACGAATAGTGTCAGAAACAGAACGCATCAACAATACGCTACTTTGGCTTCGAGTGTTGTATCTATCGTCATTTATTGCTACATACATTCACCTATAGGTTACAGGGAGGCGGCATTATAGCGAAGCAGAACATAGTTGTTGCAATTTGTTATCGGAAACTTTTGTTGGATTATTTTCTTTCAGAAAATGTAACATGTAGTCCTTTTAATTTCAGAGGGGATTAGGAAGACTCCATGATGGTAGAAGAGTATCAAAATTCAATAGTCGAAAATTGACATCTACCAGAAAATCTGGTTGAGTTTACCAGAACATCTGGTTATGTAGACCAGAACTTTGTATTCTTCAGCTACTAGAAAACTGGTTAGTAAATATTTCTGGTTAACCTTACCAGCACAGAAAAACTGAAGTTAAATATTGTTGCATGTAAAATTTCCCGCTGTTAAAGTTTACATACTATTCGGCGAAAGTTTATCGTTCGATGGAACAAAAGCTGCAGTCTCTTACGGTGTCTTTAGCAGCAGTGGGAAAACGACAAAGTATGAGTAAATTCGAGTTATAAATCGGGACACCAAATTTAAAACAATACGCAAAAAAAAACAAAAGTTAAAATTTGTTGCAGGTATGACTTGCAAAAGTTAAAAATTAAATATATTTCGGCAAAAGTTTCACGACGCTTAGGAGGTATTAATTCTGATCTCGTCTACTACGTGTCGCTAAAGTGAGCAAATTTCGGTCAAACATGTAGAATCAGCAACAGAAAACACGAAAAAAAATTGGTCTTACTGATATATCCCCTCCGAAATAAATTAGACTATTGTAGATGCATTAGAACTGATTGAATACCATTTAGCAAAAAGCACATAAAAGCAACTGGCAGGGGAGCGTCCCCAGTTCCCTCCAATTTAATGAAGTTGAACGACGACAGAAAGCGCTGGCGTCGCAATGTTTGCTACGTGTCGAATAAAAATAGAGCAATTATAAGACAAAAGATTATACTGGAAAGGTTAAAAATCGGAAATTATCTTCGATTAATGTGAAGTTTATTCAGCAAGGTTAATTTTTGTTGCGGTGAATCTTTCACCTGGAATCGATGTAAACTTTATTATTATTTTTTTTTGTGAGAACTTCTGGTTACATTTACCAGAATTTCTGCTGACATTAACCAGGAAATTATCAATCAGCAACTTCTGATACTTTCAACCAGAATTTATAGTAAGGGCATATTTAACACTCTATTCTAGTTGAATTAATCAGAATTCTGGTAGTCTCAACCAGAATTTTTTTGAGTGTTTGTAATGTTCGTTTAAAAATATTCTTTCTGATCAAAGCAATACAGTCAGGATGAACATAATGCAGTTTAAAACCTATTTTCAATAATGTTTATTGTTATTATTTAAAAAATATCAATAGCGAGTCCAATATGGCGGATAAAAAAATGTCCTTTAATAACAAGGTCAACGCAAATTCAGTCTTTAAAACTCTTCTGTGACCATAAGAAATTTTAGCCACGAACTATATAAAACAGATATAGTTTCAAAGGTTTGAGGCATCACTGATTTCAAATTTTCCAATTTATTTTGCAAAATTAATTTGTTTAAATAATTTGCTTAGGCAAATTAATGCGTTATTAACTGACTTTGAAAAATAAATGTCAGAATTAGATTGAGTGTAAAAAGTTACACCCGAAATAGTTTTTTTAATGTTTTCAATTACGTTTTTTAATAAGCAAATTAATAAATAATTTGTTTTCCAAATTTAATAAAATTGTTTATGTTTTCATAAGTCATGTCAGTTGTTGGAAAGTGGAGCGTCATTTCCGAAGTAATTTTTTACTTAGAATCCGAATCCGGGGTCAGAATTGACCCATAATGTCAAGATTTTAAGATATTTGAGGTTATATACCCAAAAAATTTCGCTTTTGGCTACTTTTGAGGTAATGTATTACTAATTTAACTAATTTAACTAATTTATTTGTCAAATAACTAATTTAATAGTAAGACTTACTAATTGAAGTAGTAACACTTACTATTTAAAGTAGTAAACACACCTACCTGAAAGTAGTACCTACCATCGAAAATTGTAGCGAGAACAAATAAAGTAGTAAGGACAACTACATCTAAGGTTATGTACAGAAGACACCAATATTTTAGGATTTTTTCTTTAGTTGTATCATATAGTACTGCTCTTTCTCTTCAATTTGAGAGTCGCAGAGTTCAATTACCATTTATCTTTACCAAGTTACGCCAATTTGAATTTACGAGATATGTCCCATTATGTCTTAAGCATTTACTTTAAATACTTTGAGGCAGACATTTTCTCCTGGGTGTTTTCCCGAACACCCCCAAGTACAAATTTCCAAGAGAAAATACCCAGTAGAAAATGTCTGCCTCAAAGTATTTAAAGAAAATTCTCAAGACATAATGTGACAAATCTCGTATATTTAAATTCGCGTAACTTGGTAAAGAAAAATGGTAATTGAACTTTGCAACACTCAAATTGAAGAGAAAGAGCAGTACTATGTGATACAACCAAAGAAAAAATCCCAGAAAATGTTGTGTCTTCTGTACATAACCTTAGATGTAGTTGTCCTTACTACTTTATTTGTTCTCGCTACAATTTTCGATGGTAGGTACTACTTTCAGGTAGGTGTGTTTACTACTTTAAATAGTAAGTGTTACTACTTCAATTAGTAAGTCTTACTATTAAATTAGTTATTTGACAAATAAATTAGTTGATCTTACTACTTAAAGTAGCAATCCTTACTATTATGTAATGTTATATATTATTACTATACAATCTTATATTTTCCTACTATTTATATAATTTTATTCATCCCGCTGACAAGCTGAGTTGTCACGATTATGTATTTATACAAATTAGAGTACCTTTCCACACAGGCCTATTTTGAATTATTTGTTGAACTTATTTGACACATCGAGTTCGCATCTAGGTTCTCAATCAATCAGATTTGACCTAAACCAAAAAAGTCACTAGAAATAAATCCTATCAAAAATATTAATTCCACGATTATTTCAAAAAGCCTCTGTGAAAAGGTACCCTAAGCGTAGGCCGTATAGGATGCCCTAAGGACCTATACGATGCTCTTCAATATTTTCCCATATCGCTAATATCGATAAGGGGCGATACTTGTAACATTTACTACTTTTATTTCTTGGAAAATAAATTGCTGGTAAATGTAACTAATTTATTTTTTGTGACAAAAATTACTATCCTTCCTAATATAAACTCCATAGGAGGACTACCGGCGACTTGTTGTACAAAAATGATTAGTTACTGTTACGATCGAAGTAGTTGTTGTAGCTAATACCAACTCTACTAATAAAGAGTTTCTTGTCGCAACTAACCATTTTTTAGTGTTAAACTAATATTTTTTATACGGGACAAAATCATTTTTCAACCATGTTATGTATGTTAAAAAGACGATTTAGAAACATCCGATTATTACAATGAAAGGCCTTTTTAATTATTAAGAATAATTATCGGAATTCGATTCTGCTAGTAAAAGTACGTCCAGAAAAGGACATTCATGCATAAAAGTACATTTTGTATGAACGTTATAAAAAAAATTATTGCGTTGTTTGTTTGGTTTAAGCGTACTCAAAAACTCCTTAAATAATTGATGTCGTATTTTTATTTTGTTGGCCTTTCTTATGCACATAAACAGTTTTAATAAATTAACAAAATTAATTATTTATTAATTTGTTTATTAAAAAGCGTAATTGAACACATAAAAGAACTATTCCGTCTGTAACTTTTTCCATTAAATCTGATTTTGGTATTTGTTTCGAAAAATTAGTTAATGACACAGTAATTTGTTTGAACAAATTGTTTTAACAAATTAATTTTGCAAAAGTAATGGCAAATTTGAAATCAGTAACGCCTCAAGCCTTTGAAAATATATCTGTTTGATATAGTTCGTGGCTAAAAAATCTTATGGTCACAGAAGAGTTTAAAATACTGAGTTAGCGTTGGCCTTGTTATTGAAGGACATTTTTTTATCCGCAATATTGGACTCACTATTGACATTTTAAAATTAATAACAATAAGCAATATTGAAAGAAAGATTTCATAAATTTCATAATTATTTCACAAGGATTTCAAAGATTTGAAAAAATTTCAAAATAATTAACAAGGACTTGAGTAATTTGAGGAAGACTTCATAAATTTCATAATTATTTCACAAAGATTTCAAAGTTTTTAAAAGATTAAAAATATTTCCAAGGTTTCCAAATGCTTCAAAAGATTTTAAACATTTTTCAAAGCAATTTTAATGATTTCATAAAAATTTTAAAGATTGCAAAAATTGACAGATTTCTTAACGATTTCTAAGACATCACAAAGATTTCAATGAATTCACAAAAATTTCAAATATTTAAAAAGATTTCATCCATTTTAAAGATTGCAATCGATTGAAAGGATTCAATGAATTCACAAATACTACAAGATTCCACAAAGTCTTAAGTGATTCAACAACGATTTAAATGATTTCCTAAAGCTTTCAAAGATTAAAAAGATTTCAAAAAATTGCAATGATTGCATAAAGAGTTCACAAAGATTTTACAATATGTTTTTGAAGATTACACAAAAACTTAGCAGATTCCAAACATTTCAGAGATTTCAAAAGATTTCAATGATTTCACACAGATTTCAAAATATCTTGAATTATTTACAAAGGATTTCAAAGCTTTTATGACGTCTTGTACAGCAAGTTTAAAGAGTGATCAACCACTCAATATATATCAAACATATTTATTAATCGGGATTGTTGTCTTCAAAAGAGAAGGAAAGCTTAAGAGAAATATAAATAATGTATCAAACAAAACGTTTCAACATTTTTTTAAATCTTCACTATCGCTCTCTACATCGGAATCAGTGAAATTTCACTGATTCAAATAGCTAGAAATGGGTTACTGTCAACCAGTGAAATGTTACTTATTAATTTAGTGAAACAATCACTTAAGTTTTGGCACCACTGCACCATGTCAATTCAGTAATAATAATAAAATAATATTTTAGTACATTCAATCAAAGAATCATAGTAAAAACATAAAATCCATAAGTATTCCAAAATATTAAAACAAGGCGAAAAGTTTCGATGTTTTTTAATGAAAAACAACCTCACATATCACTTTAATTTCAAGATTGGACTGTCATGTGCAGACAGTTAAGTAAGTACTTCCTATCCGAGTTTAGAGTATATTTATCCTGCAGTTAATTCAGCCGACTAACGGCCCGAAAATTAAAAAATTAATTTCATTAAGGAATTCTTCTTGCTGCTTAAGTAAAAGAGTAAAAACAAGGCTTAACTTAAAAATTTAGAGGTAATGCTTTACATTATTTACTCTGGTGTTACTGAAATGATTAGTGAATAAGTCCGAAATTACTGATTAATCAGTGAAATATCTAAATAGTATTTCAATCGATGAATTGTTCACTTCTTCATATTTAGAAAGCAGTTTCACACTCTTATAATCATTATTTGGTTTATTATAGTGAACTGTATGGAGACAAAAATAGTTTGATGCCTACTTTATCTACGAACATGAGTGTCAACGCGAGCCTTAGTAAAATATACGTTCTTCATCTTTACATTTATCTGCATCACCAACAGTTGCATAAGAGTTTCAGGGACATGTGATACTTACCATATAAGCAATTCAGCATCTAGATTTTTTTATCAACACCAATAAATATCTTTCTGAATCTTTCGGCGATAAGTGAAAAACATGAAAATTGAGGTAAATAGCTTAATTTTAAATTAAATACTGAAAAGATAAAAGTAGTCGGTAAGATAGATATTAACTTTATTTTTATTTTCAAACAAAAAATGCACTTTTTACCTACGTTATCGTATTTCTTGTTATTTTTGTAGACACACACATGCGGAAAGTGAATTTTGAATCTGGTAAATACTAAATATCACCTTCCCTCATTAAAATAACCGAAAAGATGTTCATTATTCTATAATACTTTTCATAATTCTACTCATTATTTTATTACTATAAAAAATATTGTTTAAACTTCATAGGAAGGAAAGTAATAAATTCGAGAGACATGCAAAAATAATAATCAAATAATCATTCTGTTGTCCAAATATATAACCTTGTAAGCGTCATTTGCTATAAAGATCTTTTTTCAGTACTTCTGCACAGGACAGTGACATCTATCGGAAATGTTGCTTGCTGAGTTATAGTTTTGGACAACAGTACTGTGGTAACATGACATATTACCAAGCGAACTGAATAGCTTAACTCTTATCGACCGACGGATATTGAAAATTCAATTCACGAGGTCGGTAACGCAAACAAAGTTTTATCTTAAAATATTACGTCCACTAGTTTGCAATGCAGTACTAGAGGGCAGTAAAAGATGGCAGTACATGTCTATAAAAGTAATGACTGACCCCAACTGCATTTTGTATTAATTTGCCCGTACTTCGCAGGTGATCGATGAAACGTGGTTATTAAAACATAGTATCTGTATTTTAAACTATAGGCCAATGATCTATTCTTTATATTTAATTTTAATATTTAGATAAAAGCTCAATATATGGATATTTTTGTTTTTCAAATTATAATATCTGGATATAAAATTTAAGCCTCAAGCGGGCGAGCCTTTTTTTATAACTTATTTTACAGCTCCGTATCTCACCATAAACCTGTGTAATCGGGGCTATTTTTTAAATAATTGTCAAAGTAGAAGTTTAAACAATGAAAAACATTTATTTAAACTTGAACAATGTATAAAATAGATATACAATGAACAGATTAATGAAAGTTGGATGGTAGACTACCGCCCACTCGCCCGCTCAAAGGTTAAATATCAAGACCATATTACATCTTTTAATATGGAGATATTTATCTACCCTACCGACAGAAATTTCAGAGTATATGCCAAAGATTCTCAAGGCTCTGAGAAGCTCTCAGAAATTCTCCGCAGGCACTCAGGTAAATATATTTAAAGGTCCAGGTAGCTTGTTTAAATGTTTTGAAGGCTTTAAAATTTCCTTTCCGAAATTAAAATAAAAATACAATCATAAATAACAAGAACAGAGGCTAAAATTGAAAAAAATTCGATCATAAATAACAAGCAGAGAGGCTATCTCAATAGAGTAGTCGACACTCAGGGGTACTTTGTTAAGCTTTCGGATTAAAATTTAGAAATAGATTTTTTTAATTTCATAATTAACAACCTGAAATATAGTAATTCGGGATCTGAGGGTTTTGACAAAAACAAAAGGACTTTGTACGCTAAAAATTCAAATATTTGATTAGAAATTTAACTATTTTGTTAAATATAGAATTATTTTTAGCAAATTGAACTATTAGATTAAAGTCATAATTTTTTGCCAAAAATTTAACTATGCTGTTAAACATACATATTGAAAAATATTTCTACTTGGTTCAAAGTTTATCTTTCTTGTTTGAAAAGAACCTTTTTTTTTTTAATTTAGCCGTTTCCCAAAAAATTAATCTTATTTTCTTAAAAATTGTACTATTTGCTTAAATTTTAAACTATTTTTAAGAAATCTTGTCTATTTTATTCGAAAGTTCATCTATTTTGGTTTTAATGCTGCGGTTTGCTTAAGAATTAATTTTTGTTTTAAATGCGTCTGTTTGTGTTGAAAATTCATCTCTTTAAGTATAAAATATCGTAAACTCCGTATTTAGCCGACGTCAAACGACTTATTTGTTTGATTGTATGTTTGTATTTATATAAATATAGATAATACAGTGTATGTTGGATTTTCTGCCAACCAAAAATAAACTCGAATAAATATACTCTCACAATATAATATGCAATAAATTTCAATGAATGGTCACATTAATATTTTAGAAGCAATAGTTTTAAATAGGATTTAAAATTATTGCAGAGTTTATAGAGTATTAAAATCGTACTTAAAATTTGGTAGATATTATAAGAGGTGTAAATAAGAACTTGAAAAATACTGCCAAAATCTTTAAGAGACTCGAAGAGGATTAAAATTGTACTAAATAATACTTAAGAGAATTTAATAAGGAAGAGGAGTATCAGGAAGATCTAAAAACTAATTCATTTAGCACCATGGGGAATATAAAAAGGACCTATATTTCGACTCGTTTCAACAACGAACATCAATATTCTCTATGAAATTAAGAAATAGATAATGAAAATTTAGACATTACCACCTAACATATTGCTATTATCACATCACACCTCTGCCAGTCTATTTAATATATACACAAGGGGCTACTCACTAAGAAATCTGGAAATCTTAAAACTATGAATTTGGCAGTCTCAATCGAAATCTTATACGGCTCTAAGATTTCTTCGAGATTTCTGGGAATGCCGAGAATTTTAAAACTTCTGGTGGTCGGCTGTTAGTTCGTCTCACCCAACCAGTGTGTGCATCACGAAGATGTGAATGTGTGAATACTCCAAACTTAGCAAAAGATTTCTAAGACTTTCAAGAATTCTTCATAGAGTTCTCTTAGGACCTCCAGCCCGACAATGTGAGTTTTCTCAGTGACAAGCCCCTCCGCCAGAGTATGCCTGCTTTTTTCTCAAATATACGCGATATAACTATTGACCCTCACGGGAAAGACTATCAAAATAATCCTAATGGGAGAGACTTGGTTGGATAGACCCAATCGATATTCAATCATTGATACCAGGATCCCACGAATTCGAATCTGCAAATTAAACTTTCCTAAGTTGATTAGTTTTTGAGATATTAAAAATAGTGAAGTAACAGATGAAATTAACGTTCTCATAATCAGAGAGGTGACAATCGGAGCCGTCAAACTTCCATGCATTTTACGTGTCAAAGTTTATAAATAAAATTGTATATCACATAGCTAGGGAATCCTTAGCTTCAACTTCTTCACTCTTCTGGAAAACATTTTTATTTAGTTTCTTTAAGATATGTAGGAATTTTTAAAATTAATTTAGACGTTTAATGTAGAAAAGCTCCTTCTAAAACCTTGGAAAAAATGTTCATTTTCTTCATCAAATAAGAAAATACCAATTGATTTTTTTTACGTCGGATGTGATAGCCCAATGTGCATCTTCATTATCTTTCGTTAGAAAAAAACGTTTAAATCGTATCTAAATTGTCTTTTGAAACTCAATTTATCCATAGACACTTATTTTTCTACATTCTGGAGTACGGTGAAAACAGCACAGACAAAACTGAAGTTAAATTTTGTTGCATGTGAAATTTCCCGCTGTTAAAGTTTACGTGCTATTTGGAGAAAATTTATCCTACGATACAATAAAAGCTGTAGTCTGCTACGGTGTCTTTAGCAGCAATGGAAAAATGGCAAAGCATGAATAAATTCGAGTTCGAAATCGTGACAACAGATTTAAAAGAACACAGAAAAAACAAAAGTTAAAATTTATTGCAGGTAAGATCTGCAACAGTGAAAAATTAAACATATTTCTGCGAAAGTTTCACCGAGGTTAGGAGAATAAATCTAATCTCGTCTACTGTATAATGCTGAAGTGAGCAAATTTCGGCAAAACATGTAGAATCAGCAACAGAAAACACGAAAAAAATTGGTCTTACTGATATATCTCCTCCGAAATAAAGTAGACTATTGTATATGCATTAGAACTTATTGAATACCATTTAGCAAAAAACACAAAAAAGCAACTGAGAGGTAGGAATCCCCAGTTCCTTCCAATTTGATAAAGCTAAACGACGATATACTTATAGTGCTGGCGTCGTGATTCTCGCCACATCTCGAATGTTAAAGGAGCCATTATAAGGCGAAAGGTTATTCAGGCAAGGTTAAAAATCGGAAATTATCTTCAATTCATGTAAAGTTTATTCGTTAAGGTTAATTTTTGTTGCGGTATATCTTTTACCTGGAATCGCTGTAAACTTTAGCTTTCGTTTTTTCTGTGAGTAAATGCATCCTCAAACGCGTCGATTTAAGTTTTTCAACTGCACGCTGGCGATGCCTTTGTTTAGTGTGAGCCCAAACTATGTTCCCGATGATTGCCATTATGACGCGTAAGTTTTGCGTTCGAGCATGCATATGACTTAAATGATCAAAGAAACTATTAAATATTTATAAAATAGTTCTCAATTCATTCTAGGATTTTTTTATGATAAATTATATGAAGAACTGCGAAAGCAGGAAAATATCGTTTTAAACGGTAGTTTAGATTAGTTGAAGGGTTGTTTTTATTACAAGTTTACATTTCTGCTTTTACCAGTTAAGCTTGAATAATTTAAAGTTTAAAATATCTACGGTATATGAAAAAACAGAACATTCTAAATTTTAGAAGTGTTTCAGAAAAATTTAAACTTCACTAACAATTGGAAAAAACTTGACCAGTCACATATATGTGACGAGTCACGTATAACGGTTTATCATATTTACACCATCTCTCATTTGGAAAAATTTAAAGTGCACAATAATTGGTGACAGTGAAGGAAGACACTCCTGTGATTGGTCACAAAAATGATGCCGGTTACTCCCCTAACCCTATTCAACGTTGCGTGGGGAATAGTTCTTCACCATAAATAATTTAAGTCATCTTTCCGAATGAAAGATGCCACAATGTGAGTTAACGCAAATGTGACTCCCCATAAATGCGACTTGCTGCGCTATTGCCAATTGTTCCGGACTAGAAATTTTAGCGAATTCTAGGTTCCGTAATATGACTTGCCGCTAATGTGACTCTGAATATTGCACTTAGACATTTTCAAGGGCTGTTTTATAGTTGAATTTTCAATATAGTCTGTCTCCCCATCTAGATGGCTAAACACACCTTCTATTTTGCTGCGTGTAGGCGTAGATCATGATTACAAGTTCTGAACCAACGCGCATGATTCAGTTCACCAGAGAAAATTAAACGACACATTCGATACATACATATATTTTGTAACTGTACTGAGGTTTGCAAAAACTTCCGTTGAAAGTTCTGTTAATTTTATCACAATAATGTTTATGTTGGCAATGGATAACTTTTTGCCATTTCTTTAATGCTCATATGTTATCAAGGCATTAGCACTAAATTAATATGCGATTATAAAACGGGAAAGGTATTTATGCAACGATTAGGAACTGATTTTCCCTTATTCTTTCACATGATGAAAATCGTAGCACTATATTTAATATTTATCAAACTAATTTTAGTTTAAGAAACAAGAAATGAAATAGGTTTTCTTCTGAAGGGTGAAACAGTTTAAAAATGCTTTGCTTAAAGCGTTAACTTTTAGACCGCATATGATTTGAAGCTGTTTTTTCTACTTGCATTCTATTCTTACTTATTTTCCCTGAGTCTTTAATCGAATTTGAAATTATGACTGTCTGGAACAGGTGCTAATGTACACCCATTTCAAATTTATATTAGTAGATCATGTAGAGAGTACCATTTCAGCACGTGATGTAAACTAAATATGAATTTATCTACTTTTGACATGATCTAGACCCTTTTTTATAATATTTTTCGATGAAATCAATATTTGCATAGTGAAATAAGAACTTATTCTTCTTGTACATTTTTCGCGTGGAGTAGGTCTCAACATAATCGATTTAAAAAAGTTTTTTCTTAGAAAATTGTGACATGAAAATACAAGCTTTCTTAGGGATACTAAATTAAGCTTTCCAATTTTTTGTTTTTTGACCCACACAAGTGCGCATGTGCATTTTAACCCGTTAACGCCGAGAATACCCTTTTGGGTACACCACTGTTTCTGCAATTATAACTCATGCAATTCAAGGTATAAAAAATTGAGAAATACATATTTTTAAAGCTTAAGATCTCTTCTTTCCGATGGTGTCCATGAAAATGTAATAAAATGTTGGTAATTATGGAAAAAAGCGTTTAAACAAAACAAAAACATGATTTTTTCTAATTATTTTTTTATAAAATCGAGTTTTCCAAATGGTTCTGAGTATGCAATCTACTTGGAACCTCAATAACCTGTGGAATAAATGCCTAAGCTTTTAGAATATATGTTTCCGAGATCAATATTTTATCTTAGTGTGTTCAAAATGGCTCGTTAATTATTACACAATTTTTGCGAAGACATTCATGAGTTTTTTTCTCAAAAAGTATGATCTTTCCGAGAAAGTTTAAAGATAGAAAAAGTTCTTAGAATCACTCAAAGAATACGTGAGAATTTTGCTCGAAAGTTTTACATTATTTTTTTCATTTTGCAATTTGTCGATTTTTGTAAAATTAAAAAATGCTCCAAAAATTCTAAAAAAATTTAAGTGAATTTTTTGTTCGATTCTAACAACTTTTTTTCTTGATAACTTTTGCTATAAGCTCATGGTTCTCAATTAAAAAATTCTCAAATGTCATCTTTAAAAATTTACATGATCAAGAATGAGGAATTTTCTGAATTTTTTTCTTTGGATCCGTGAGCTTATAGCAAAAGTGATCACAAATAAAAAGTTGTTACAATCAAATAGAGAATTTACCTGACTTTTTTTTAGAATTTTTTGAGCAATTTTTAAAATGATCAAAAATTGACAAATTGCACAATCAAAGAAATAATTTAAAACCTCCTGGAAAAATTCTCACTTATTCTTTGAGCGATTCTAAGAATTTTTCTTCTTTTGCACTTTCTTGTAATGATCATACTCTTTGAGGAAAAAATTCATGAATGTCTTCGCAAAAATTTGGTCATTAACGAGTCATTTTGAACACACTAAGATAAAAATTGATATCGGAACCATGTATTCTGAAATCTTAGGCATTTATTTCACCGGTTATTGAGGTTTCAAGTAGATTGCACACTGGAAAACATTCTTGAAAGTACTTTTTAATTTTTTTAAAATTGTAAATTCGATTTTTAGGAACTTTTTTCTCTCCTGTATGTAAAATCGTGAAGATGTAGGTTAGGTCCCGTAATGACATGCAACTATTCAGATATTCGTTCTACGCACATTATTTCAAGCGTACTATACTGATACTCTTTGTCTTACACTTTGTGGAGCAAAAGTTCGTTTTTTGATGCGGGTGCATTTTCTGGCTGATCTACGCGCTTTAGGCTCAAGGCAATCCATATTTGAATCTAGGACATCGTGGCCGTTTCATACAATTAATTGTATTCTCTTGGTTTCTTGGATTTTGTGTTATACTTGTTTTCTCTAGATGTTTGATAGGACTATGTATGGTGTAATGTATTTCAAACAAACGAAAACGAAATATTTTTTTCTTCTTTCGCTAACATTTATACACTATTATCTTACTTCATCGATGCAATTCATGACTGAATAATTTTCAATTTTTCTAAAAAAAAAACACACACACACAAAAACCCTATTTACCTATGATTTTTTTCATTATCTCGGAATCACACTAAGTGCAGATAATCCGTTTCTTGTTTACCTACTAGTCATGAGGACGTAACAAATTCAAAGAATTCCTTATTTCAATAACAATAACAATCATGTCTGTTATATAATAATAATAATAATAATAATAATAATAATTAAAATAATATAATAGTAATTAATCAGTTTTCATATAAAAACTTAATTTAATGCTCATCTTATATGGACGTAATAATACAGATTTTTCGGCGAGTTTCAGGAATGATACAGACAGATTATTATGGCTAATAGTGAGGAATCGATGAAGCGTGTCGTTTCGGGGGGTGCTTAGAAAAGAGGGTGTCTCGCAATCGAAGAGATAGTCTTGGTGTGATGGTCGTTGAAAAACGGATTTCCGGAGGCCGACAATTCCGGGGAAGAGTCCCATGTGCCTCGTGCAATGTCACAATGACGACAACGAGTCGCATAAACTCGAAAGGGGATGATACCTAGGAATGATGGATGAGTCATAGTGCGAAGTTCCAATGCAGTTCCGTTTCATCGTCCGTCGAGGAAATTTCGTGGCGATAGTTTATGGAACTAGACTATATACGAAATGTTGTCATAATGTACATACAGTAATTTTCAAATGGGACAATCCCATGTAGCGTGTCCAAATAATCGATTTTTTGTGCCTAAACGATAGCTTGGCATCCCAAAAACATTAGCGAAAATCCTAGAGCCGTAGATGAGCTCCTTATTCCCTAAAAAGTGGGCTTAATTGCATACTCCCGGAATGGCCGAGTAACGATTGGAACCCGTAAAACAATTGTCACCATGTAAAATGTTTAAACACGTTTTTCTCGGATTTACATTTTTTTAAATTGCCCGACTCATAGCTCAAAAAGTATTTGGCCGATTTACTTAAACTTTCGTATACAGATTGCTGAAATGTTTCATACTCTAATTTTCAGGCTGTTACACGGGATTCCCCTCTGGAACATTTTTCCGTGGCTCAAGTTGGAGTCAGACCTGGCTATAAAATGAGATCCTCCTATGACATGAAATGACACAACACACCTGAGTGTGTGTGGCGGATGAATAATTGTAACAAAATCTTACGTATTTTGAATAGTATATTATGCACCAAGAGGAAAAAAAGAGTCTCCCCCGTCGCGCATACAGTATTCTTTATAAAAAAATGAATGATTTAAGATATTTCTCGAAATATAGTCATGATTTCAGCCCGTATTAGATTTCGAATAAGGGACGAATGATTTAAGGTAATTTTAAGGGTAAAGTTTTACATTGTATAATAGTGGAATCGAATCAACATAAAATTTTAAGTATTCATCGTAGAATTTTGGTTTGAAAAATGTAAAGTCGTTAGTGAAATTTGAAGTAGACGTGAAAAAAACTTTTAGAAAGTAAAATAGAAATAAGAAATTGAATATAGAACATCAAAACTGTATTTTTCGAATTTTTATTGTAAAAATTGTATTTAAGTTGTCCAATTCAATTTCCAAAAACTCCAAATCACTTTTGAAATTTGTACACAGCTTAAGGAAAACTCTAAATGCGAATAAAATAATTAAAAACTAAAAAACATAAAATGTAAAAGGCGTTTTCGAATTTTAAATCATAAAACTCGTACTGAAATAGCAGAATTTGGTTTTGCAAAATGCGAAGTTGTCTACAGTGAAATTTGAACTAAATTTTGAAAAGACTCTGAGAACGTGAAACAAAAATTTGAGCTTATATACTGAAAATGTTAATTGTTTCTAATTATAGAAATTATACTCCAGTCATTGAATCTAATATTTACAATTTTGAAATCAGTCGTGAAATTCTAGCATAGACTGTGAAAAGGCTTTAAAATTTAAAATTTATATAGTAGATTTCAAAAATTGCCCCCCCC
>NC_046657.1:138067699-138069668 GCF_010883055.1 Belonocnema kinseyi | reverse complement strand
CGATAGTACTCTATTCATTTGGAGTAGTTCCGAAGACGAAGAACGTGCTCAAATCCCTTGATATCGGGACAAGAAAAGTTATGCACTTGAGCAAAAGCATGCCCTTCAAGTCTTCTGTTCCGCGACTGTACATCGCACGCCGTCAAGGTGGTCGCGGAATATTAAGTCTTGAATGTCTTCACAACAGGATTATTCTGGGTACAGCACATAGAGTCGCAATTGGAAGAGACCCTCTTCTTAAAATGGTCAGTAATCACGAAGAAGTAGGCAAAGGAACGTTTCTGTACAAAGCAGCGGAGGAGGCTGCTGAAACACTTGGACTTAACTTCAGTATTAGGGGTGCGCAAAATGCATCAAGTCTTATCTACCTCGAGTATTAACTCCTGAAAGCCCGGATAAAGAAAGCACAAGAGAAAAACTTTCGTGAACAGCTCCTCGATAAGAGGATGCACGGTATCTTCCACAGAAATGTGAAAGATCAGTCAATGTCTTGTGAGCTCACGTTTGCTTTCCTTAAATCGTCCGGATTGAAGTCTGGTACACAGGGTTCCATTTTTGCATGCCAAGACGGTGTCATTTCCACCTTAATATACCGCGGCAAATTTTGAGCCAAGACATTCCCGATGATAGCTGCAGGGTGTGCCTTGCACACCCCGAGCATTTAGCTCACATACTATCTAGTTGTCCAACTCATACAAGAAGGACCTACATCCAAAGACACAATGCGGCACTAAGAGTGCTTTATTGTCATCTCTGTCACTCTTACGCCATTAACCTTAATATTACTCCTCTAAACGCTCCTAGGGAAACCGAGTCAATTGTCGAGAATGGGAAGTGCCGCATTTACTGGAACTTTAGATTCTCGACCATTGTTTCTGTTGCACACTCGAGGCCTGACGTGGTTCTTTTTGACTTCGAGAAGCGAACCATGTTCGTTATCGATTTTTCGGCACCACTTGACAAAAATATCATAGCCAAGGAGAATAAAAAGATAGAGAGGTAGCGAGACCTTATAAGGGAGTTGCAACGATTGCACCCAGAATATTTTGTTAAACTGATCGTCCTTATCATCGGGGCTCTTGGAGGGGCCAAGCTCCGTGTTCTTAGGGTACAGGAGGCTTTTGCTGGATCGTCGTATTGATTCCGCTACAGACTGTAACCACCTATCTCACGCTCGTGAGAAGTAGTTGTGGCTGAAATTTTACCACAATTTCGCTGGGAGCGGGTGCAATTTTCCAGATAACCAGCCGCTCCCGGCGAAATTCTGCGGCTGTCCTCATGACAAATTTTTAATTATGTACATATATATATATATATATCAAATCAAGTGGCGTAAAACAGATGCTGCTTATGCAAACCCACAGTTTTTGACTAATATTTACCAAATTTTGCACACATATTCTTTGGGATCCCAAACAGGTCTTCAGGTTTTAGGGGGGGGGGACTTATCGGCTTTAAATTTTTTACGCATGCTCTTTTGGCTCCCGGGCAGGTCGCAAGAGTATGGGCGAGATGGTGGAATGGGACAGTTATTGAAATGTATAAAATGTAATGTTGAGTAGGGGGGATACGAGGGAGAGAACAGATAGTGTGGTGGGGCGAAGGGGGGCTGAATCGCAGTTTTTTACCAATATTTTAAATCAAGTGGCCTAAAACAAATTATGCTTATGTAAGTCAGGAGTTTTTGATCAATCGTTACCAAATTTGGCACACATATTCTTTAGGCTCCAAGGCAGGTCGTAAGAGTTGGTGGTGGGTATTCGAAGGGATGGGTCAGGCGGGTGGAGGGAGTAACATTTTTTAAATATATAAAATCAAGTGGCCTAAACCGTATGATCTTTATAAGAAACCAGATTTTTATAATTAGTACCAAATTTTTTACACATATTCTTTGGGCTTCCAGGCAGATCGTGAGAGTATGGGCAGGGGGATAGGAGAGATTCAGATGAGGATGGGGGGGGGGGCAAAA
>NC_046657.1:138063466-138067599 GCF_010883055.1 Belonocnema kinseyi | reverse complement strand
TAGCGTCATTTTTCTAAACTAATTGCCTTTTTGCAAATTCATCATACCTATCTTTCATAACTTTAAATGCCGTTGGTGTGGGCGGTGTTGTGTTATGGTGTGGAGATCTGGGGATGGAAGGAACATAGGAAAGTAGAGAGCGTGCATGAGTGATTTCTGAGCTAGGTAATGGGGGTTAGCTGGAGTTGCCCAGGATATATGTTAAAAGAAGAGTTAGGAAGAGAAAATATGGTTACCAGACAAATTAAGAGAGCCTGGAGGTTTGAAGAGAAGGTAAAAAAAGGAGAGGGAAGTACAATAGCACAAGCATGCTTCGGCGAAATTCGGAGCAATCAAGCGGGATGTAATATGGGAAATTCAAAATGGGAGGAAGAAAGGAGAAAAATGAGAAGGGTGTGTAATATTCGAGAAGGGGTTATGGAGTGACAGGACATAGAGTTAGAGATATTGGTTAAACAAGTAGAAGAGAGATGGACAAAGATTATAGATTCGAGGTACAATAGATGGTATATGATGTTCAAAGGGTTGACGGAACCAGAATATCTGCAAAAAATAAGAAAGGAAGAAAAATGGAGTAGGGTTGTACGGTTCAGAATGGGAGAAGGAGTGAGAGCACGCAGACATTGGATGGATGAAGAGGAGAATTTTTGCAGAGTATGTGGATATGAAATGGAGTCGTGGGCGCATGGATTAGAGAGATATACAGGAGAGGAAGAGGGAAAGTTGAGTGTGGATGAGTGTGTAAGATGGATCTTGGCTGGTAGTGGACAGGGAGTGATATGGTTGAAGAAATTGGAAGAAGTATGGGAAAGCAAGGGAGTAGGGCAGAGCCAAACGGGTGATCCTGAAAAAGGACAGTAAAAACCCAAAATTGTTTTAAATATCGTGGAAAATGCATTTTTTTATGATAAGAAGAAACGGAAGCCCTGGAAGCTCGCTTATTTTAGGAATTAATATCACTACTGTTACTATTGTTTATCCTACGTAATGCGAAAGAGTACAATATAAGTAGTAGTTAGGTTAGACTAAGGATGTAATTTTAAATATATGTACAGGGAGCGGAAGCCCTCAAACCCGTAAAAGGGAGAGAATAAATACATACATACCATAATGTTAATGTCAAAACAGAAACAACTGAGAAAAATATCAAAAACCAACAAAACTAGAACTCCTACTTTCAAATACTACTTTCAAAGTAGGATAATTCGGTAGAGGGCGTGGTTTTAGTATGGTAAGCGTTTCTTACTCGTGAATGAAAACCCATAAAAGCTTTAAAATTATTACAACAAAATGAAGCACGATTTCCGGCTATAATATTCCTAACAATTTAGGACTTTCCCTTTACGATGTTCCATGATTTCGCGGAGTTATGGAATAAAGCCTAACTCAAATTATCGCATTTAATTTTTCGTAAAACGAGGTGAGGAAGTAGAAAATAACATATTATTCGCAGATACAAAAAAAGGGGTGGGGCAACAATTCAAGCATATGGGACTGTGGGGCAAACTACTAAATTTAAAAGCTACAAGAATATGACTCGTTCTAAAGGGTACATCTCACAAAGGGGTCATTTCTAGGAAACAACTATCAATTTTCATTAAAGAGAAAGGGGGGGGGGGCAACTACTCTGAGACATAAAGTTGTGCTAACTTAACATCAACAACTAGATTTTCAGGCTTTCTTGGCCAACTAAAATCAACAATGAACTTTGGGCTTTTTGAGCCAACACTAGATTTTCAGGCTTTCTGGGCCAACGAAAATCAAAAAATCAAATAATTTTAAGTAACTTTAGGGCTTTCTTGGCCAACTAAATTTCACATGACAAACGAATTTAAGAAACTTCCGGGCTTTCTGGACCAACTAAAAAACAAAAAAACAAAAACTGAGAGGTTTCACTGGACTGGAACTGAAAAATCTTACCCGCTGATACAATGAGTTCGCAGACGACAGAGAAAATAAACTGGAATCGTGGCTCCGGTCCTCCGACGGGCGACGTAGCGTTCCTCATGTGCACACACCGGGACTACTAACTGGGTACAACGATGTAAAAACTAAGCGAGCGACTGCTACTCACTTGAGAATTTATAACCTAACCTGACCTACGTCATTTCCACCTTGCTCGTCTCCCATTGGTGGGAGTTCGCAAACTTCCGCAACGTCGCGTGGACAACCGTAGGACTAAAACAATGCCGGACGATGTGAAGTGATCCAGTTATTTATAGACTTAGTGTTTAATTCTCTGTTACTATTTTCCTCAAGGTAAACAACATAAGCTATTGTTTTTTCTTTCCGGAAGTATCCCTAGACATTTATAACGTAATGGGCTCGTTTATTACAATTATTATTCTTGCAACCGTGATTATAAATTCAGAGTGTTCAGGGCACGGGCCTGAACTACAGCGTGACCACACGCACAGCAAATGTCGATTGTATAGTTTACGCATCAAATCTGTCTAGGAATTAGATGAAATATACGCTCTGTTGTTCGGAGACTTCGGAATCTTCTGAACTAATCCAGGTCTTGTAGAAAATTGAGGTAATTTCCTGTCAATCTCTGCAAGCAATTCCCGTTGAGGTTTTCGGCAGTTAAGTTGGCAGCAACGACTCATGGAAGAACTGGCAGGAGAATTTAAATGGTACAGTCAAGGTCTCAGTTGGAGTAGCGAGTTAGTTGAGTCTTTCCGGCGTCCCGATGATTGTCAACCTCTTGTGACGTCCCACGATGATGACGTTGACTCCGGAAAAGCGTTTACATATATAAAAATAAGAATTCGGAAAGTATCAGCGATAAGAAGTTAAATCATAAACTAGATCGAAACGAATCATGGAGCATCGCGTAGCCTCAGTGGCGTATAGTGGAAATATAATTCACAACTTGATGAATTATCAGTAACTATCATTTTTACCATAACATTTGCCTTGTTAGTTGCAAAATGCAACATCACAACTCTCTGCTCCAGAGAGAGAGGACCGAGCCAAGTCTCCATCCGAAAGTGGTTAACCATTATCTGGGCAATTAAGAATCTTTCACTCCAATCAAACAAAACTTCCGCAATTCTATTTATTTGAAGACATCGAAAAGTGGATCGTAACAAGTGCTATTGAGGGGGTTGATTATGGGTTTTTGTCAATTTTAAAAGTGGCGCTTATGAGCGCATTTGAAATCCTATAAGAAGAGATCATTAAGCATTTTCATTTGGTAATTAAAGTTATCTGGTGATATCATCGGGTGGTGGATCGATAACAATTGAAAATTAGGGTGTTTATTATTCTTTTTTGTCAATTTTGAAAGTGGCGCATATGAGCGCATTTAAAATCCTAGACGAAGAGCTCATTATAAATTTTTATTTTGCAATTTAAGTTATTTGGACATATTATCGGGTGGTGGATCGATAACAATTAAAAATGAGGGGGTTGATTATTGTTTTTAATCAATTTTTAAAGTGGCGCATATGAGCGCATTTGAAATTCTTTCTGAAGAGATCATTATAAATTTTTATATTGCAATTTAGGTTATGTGCAGATATCATCGGGTAGTTTATCGGTAGCAAGTGTTATTTGGGGGTTTGATTACTGTTTTTGTTACTTTCGAAAGTGGCGCATACGAGCGAATTTGAAACCCCATAGGATACTCCCTTCATCAATGCGGGTTGCAAGCTTTTTATTTTGTTGATCATCACTTCGTAAAATTTCGTTACATCTATATCTTGGCCAATTTTAAAAATTTTCAAAAAAAAAAAAAATATGGTGCATATGAGCGCATTTAAGGTTGAAAGAATCCATGTCTTCAATTTTATATTGAAAATCACTGTTGAGGATTTAACACCTGCGTTACACTGCCCCGCCCCTCCAAAATATATCTTTTATAATTAGCTAGCGCAAACATTTTTAGTGGTGGCGCCTTTAAGCGCATTTGAAGTTATGAAAGATAGGTATGATGAATTTGACAAAAAGGCAATTAGCTTAGAAAAATGACGTCAGCCCCCCGCCCATTTTGATCGTTGATATCTCTGTTATCAATGTGGCGCAACATTTTTGCTTTATGGCGCATATGAGCGCATTTGAAGATCTTGAAGATCATGTGTTTTATAATTTGATTTTTCAAATAAGGGGTATAACCTTACGCCCCCCCC
>NC_046657.1:138049599-138063366 GCF_010883055.1 Belonocnema kinseyi | reverse complement strand
GGGGGGGGGGGGCTAGTGTAACTGACCTCCTAATCTACATGTGTATAAATTTTCAAGTCGATCTATGCAACGGTGTAGACGGTATCGAGCCTCAGCCCCACAAATTTGAATTTTATGTAGTAGATTAATGGTAACTCACTATAAATTTCTCACAATTCAATTAAAAATATTTAATAAATTTCCAGAAATTTATTAACATTTTAAGTAACTAATGTCAACTTATTATAAATATCTCAAAACTCAACTAAAAATGTTAATAAATTTCCGGATTAAATGTTAATAAATTTCACGTTTTACTCTTTTGGGAGTAAAAACTGCTTTCTGCTTCCTAGGAAGGAAAAAGCAGAGTTATAGCCCCGCTTCATAGGCTTCAAAAAGGACTGAAATCATACATATGTAATAAAAAATATTTAATCCACCAGACCAGGTCAATGTGTACTGTGGCGTTCCATGCTTCCCATAATTTCGGTAATTTCAAACTAGTCGAATTTACGAAAAGTTGCAAGTTTTAGAGAAAAATAGGTATGCATGAAGAATATCACACAAAAACTATATACTTACTATTCAAACTTCAAACGTGCCTTGTAATTGTTAAGGAATTCGAATAAATATATATCCGTATGATAGATTGCTGTTCTTGGAAATGGTCAGGCCGTTATACTAATTTCAACTTTATCATCTACCGACTTTATAAAATCAGTATAAATCAACATTTTCGTCGATAGCGCTATGAGGGTCTCTTATAGATCTTTTCATAAAAATAATGTGAAAGTAATATCAGAAAGAGTCTCATCTGATGGTTTCCTGTTATGGTTTTGTATGAAGCATGCTAGGTCTGTTAAAGATTTGCTGAAATCTTTTATAAATCAAAACATATACCAACTGTAGAAAAATGTATTAATTCAGCTTACAAAATAACCTCTATCGATTGCAGCTAGTGTTTTATTGGACAATCCCAGCTTATCACATTGCAAAAAAAGAAACACTGTCAATATGAGATCTGATTTAAACAAAGTTAGCTCAGTATCTACAATAGCGACATATTAATAACAAATTATCATCAGGAGTAGAAATATCAGTATGATGCAGGCTGTTAAATACTATACGCCTTATTACCAATCCCAGCGTCGATTATATTTTTAGGAGTATTTTGTGATTCCTCACATTGCGATTACGATAGAATAGAATGCATACGTGCTCCACAAACACATATGAATCTTTTAATTTACAAGTTCCAATTTTCTAACAGTATTATGTTTAAGCTTCAAACAACACAAAAACTCAAAGATATGATTTCTAAATTTTTAGTCTGTTAATGAAGCTTCTTGCACTTTATAATGCTGATTAAATACTATTGAACTGGGAAAAATATAACCGAGAAATTAAGCATATAGAGAACGGTCATTTTTAAGAGGAAGGTAATGCAAAGAACTATTTATTTATTTTACATACATAAGCCTGCGTTTTTCGATCGACTATTTTTTAGACAGATCGCCTATTTTAATGAGAAATAATGAGGAATTACATATAATAATTATCTTTTATTACTGCAAGGTCCTATATATATTTTGCAATTAATTAACTTATATCCATAAAACAAGAACAGTTTTTTAATATTTAAAGTGCTTGATGTGTGAATAAATTATTGAAAATAACGAAGTTTATATATTTATACTTGCGATTAGGCTACGAAATATTTATTATTAATTATTCTAAATAATTAATACATTCGGTTTAATTATCATTCACGCATTCAATAAATAATTAAAATAAATGGTAAAAATCATTTATGTAAGTATTTAGTTTTTGGAATATTATCAATACAATCATGCTTACCCCGAGAGGGATACGGCTTAATGGTAAAATAATAAAAATAATAATAATAACTATTTTTATGAACGAAGGTAATAATATTACCATACCGAAATATCACTCTACAGAAGGTGCTCTTGCGTTGATGTCGCGGTAGGAATTAAGTTCTCTCATGACTTTAACGGCCATATTGGCGGTAGCACTGCTACTGACAAGGTTTCTCATGCTTCCCAAGTATCGTCGGGGCGCATCTAGAGCCGTCGCTGATGTAAGTCTTGATGGGCTGCGAGATGGTTAAGCAGATCTCACTAATCAAACAGCTGGCCAGCAAGAACATCAGTGAAAAATCGGTAAACAGTGGAACATCAACTTTGCCTGCTGAGGATGCTTTAGCTAGTGTGAGTTATTTGCAGCCAAGTACCTAGACAGAAATACTGTGAGAGAGCATCAAGTGGGATACCACGATGAAAGATGGATTGTTGTTTCTCTATTAATAAAGTTTAAGGTTTGAATCAAAAATGGAAAAAGGATACAATTTGACAAAGAAATTTTGTACAATGTATCCTCATATAAAGAAAGTCGCACTAAGAGATATTATCGATAGGGTCAATGACATCAGGATTAATCTGCACAATGCAGAAGACTGAGCAAAGGAGATTCAACAAGAGATTGATTCGGCTGGGAAAAAAAGACGAAAATGAACATCAGTTAGATGAAATGGTGTCACACGATCAGACAGGGGCAATTGATCTTCTTTCGCAACCTGTTGATGATCCAGCACCACCACATGTTCTAGAGATAGAAGGCCTTATACAACCAGAGGGGAGTTTAAGGTGAGAATATTAACGATTTTTCTTACATAAGTACGCAGAGCTAGCCACAATAATAAATGAGCAGAATCTGGCAGTTCAAAAACGCTCAATATCTGTAAACAGGTTTCTTTCGGCTGTCGAAATAGCTGCTATCAAAATGTCAGTAGAACAGCAGCTTCCTATTGACGAACTCCCCTTGGAAGGTTTAAAAAACGAAAATGAACATCAAGTACCTAATTGACTAGAACCTCATCCGGATATTAATAATGATGATCTGCACAGTGAAATCTCAGAAAAACTTTAGCACCTCGAATGGAATTTTAGTCATGCTTTATTGCAGTTCAGGCAGGTCGAACAAACACAAAGACATTATTTGTCCAAGATGTACATCACAAATGATCTGCGTGCACTTATTTTACACCTAAATAGCAAGGTTTTACTTATGCATTTGAATGCAACACAAACTGTTTTAGAGGTGTAAACTCTTGTAGGCTCTGCAGCTGAGGAAACCGTTAGAATGTTGGCCAGAAAAACTAGGCCTACAAATACAGTCTTTTTGTCTGCATACAATCAAGATCCATAATGGAAAATCAGGTTGGAAATGGATCTCAGCAAATTAAGGTATGAATTGGGTCGATTGACTAAATATCAAAAGGAAATTGCACCAGAAAGCTGATAAACAATTGCAATAAAATCTTTCATACTTGGTACATCGAAAAATTATCACCATCAATATTATATGAAATTATAAGCTCTCAACTGCAGAGAATTCATGTTTTTACTGCCAGACTGCGTCGGTACAAGAACAGTAGTGCAAGTAGGCAACAAAATCGAACCTTTTAGGCTTTAAATGGCAAATAACTGAAAAGCGCTAGGTCCGGACATGGTGCACAAGTTCTAGCACAAGTACCTGACGAGTATGCATCATGCGTTGGCAAGGTGTTTTCAGAAGATCATTGAACATCCAAATCTTATGTCCGGTTTTATGATCCAAGGTACTACGTATATTCGTATATATTACCTAAAAAATCAGACACTCAAAACCCGTCTGAATTTCGACCGATAGCCTGTCTTCTAGCAAATTATAAATGTCTTCCAACTATCATTGTAGATAAGGTATATTCTCATGGCGACGAGAATAAAATTTAAAAAAAAAACAAAAAGGATGTTGTAAAATCTCGCAACGCAATAAAGATCTAGTCACAATAAACATTACTGCCATCGCTCAAGCTCGTAAGCATCAAAGGAACTTGCACATGGCACACATTAGCTATAAGCAAGAGTTTCCTTCCATGCCGAATTACGATTTGCTTGAAGTCTTAAAACTTTGCCAAATTTCTCCACACATCATTGACTTTCGAAGTCGTGCGATAAGGCTTTGAGGTACAAGAATCGAGTATTTCGATCATGAAGTACCAAGGATAACTTGATCAATACGCAATGCCATGGGTATATTTCAAAGCGACTTGTTCATTGCATGATCGTTCTGTTTAGTATTGAAGCTATTGAGCAAAATACTTAGCAGCATGTCTCATGGGTTCAAAATACATGATAATCACGATGGACATCAAGTGACCCACCTTCTGTAGATGAAAGACATGTAGCTGTACGCTAGTTTAGCCCAGAAACTGCATAAACTGATCGATGTTATAAAGGAGTTTTTTAATGTTATTCATCGAGGCAATGGCTGCAAGTTAGTTATATGAATATCTGGATATTCTTAAACCTAAGGGTATTCAGCATACGATGGTTAAGACAAGCCTAACGAGTGCCTTCACCACACGACGCAGATTGATTCTGAAAAGTTCTCTGAATTTGGCAAACAGAATCAGGGAAATAAGAACCTATGATATCACTGTCCTCAAGTACATCTTCGGGCTCCTCAAATAATCTAACACCGACCTTGAATGGTTAAACAAAACCGTCCGCGTAGATATAATAAATCACTAATTGCACTACATCAATTTAGCGATTAAAAGGATAGTTTTACCGCGGCATAGAGGGAGTAGAAACTTTGTAGATATAAAACACGGTGTGATTCACAAGTTATACAGTTGTAAGACTACTTTAACAGCAAGCGAGATACTCCGCTCTACAACACCAGCTGTGAAGCAGATAATGACTACACCCCCTTGAATTTTTCTTCAGAGATGGTCTTGCATATGAGGGGAAAAACGATAGAGGAATTAAAAATGCAATGGAGATAGAAAGCTATTTACGGCGAGCACCCCAAAACGTTAGATCAACATAAATGGGATAGTGAGACATTCCATATTTGGCTGAGAAAGAGTGTTCTGTATCCATAAACGGAAACATTTATTATGGCTACACAGGACAAGGTTGTCAGCATGAGAGGTTATCGCAAACATGTGTTACATCAAGACATGGTTGGCCGTTGCTTGTCGGCTTAATCGAAATTTGCAGTCAAACTATACAACCAAGATCCATAATAATAGCCAGCTGAGGTATGAAGTAAAGACTTTATGGAGGAATAAGAAGCATTCAGCTATTCATCATATTGTGATTTTGGCTAAAAGAAATTTGCACTTAAGATTTACTAATCATATTAAATATTCAGGAGTCCGTAGGGTACTGGCTGCAGCTCAGAAGGAGGCTTTATTAAACACCTGTCGCATCGTAAGAAACTTTCTCGATCATACGGAAGCAAGCGATTAAAAACCTGCGGAGTGGCAAATGGTAGCTCTAAGAAAGCATCCTCTCGAGTATCATCCTACAGTAGTCGCCTGCAACGTTGGCGGTCGGTGTTTAAGCAGAACAGTGGTAAAAGACAAATTCCAAACTACACCATGCTCCTAATTTTGTACCTGTGACATCATGGCAAAATGTTTCAAACATCGTATTGAATTAACTTACAACATCCTCGTCTTATCAGCCCCCCGACTTAGTCCGTGGCTCTGATAAAAAACCGGGTTCACCCAAAAATATGTTTGAAAAAAATAATAACCCAAGAGCTCTGGCTCTTGCAGTCAGCCACCTTGCATTGGGCTAACTCTCCGATTCATACAATGGGCCTCTCTAAGATGACAGCCATAGTTTATTTAGGAGAGGAAATATTGCCGAACCATGACAATCAAGAGACCTACTTTCATTCATACCCACGACCATCCCTGTCCGTAAAGTTTGCTAAACTTTTGGTTGGTTGTTGTTATCCAAAACTACAAAACTCTGCAATCACGCCCGGATTACCACAGATCTCTGTCAGCAGGTCAAACTTTGATCTCTTAGATTTCACTAGTATTGATATTAGGGTTTCATTTCGGGTGGTAACATCTTACAGGGCGTGCACTCTCATAGTTTGATCGATCTAGACTCACCCAAGCCAAGAGTGAACACCCCTTCAATCTCTTCTGTCAGTTCACACCACATAATATTGCTTGAACAGAGAAATCACGTAGAAAATCATAATCATAATAGGTAGTGGTTTGACTGATAGTCAATTACTGGCAGCAATGTCCAATCTCCTTACTCGCGGTCCTTTAACGTGGTGTAGGTTTTTGTCTTGATGAAAAGAAGTGTCCAGATTAGGACAGTTTTATTAGGTAATTTCTAATCATCTAATAACCCTTATGAACTTAAACTTTTGCAAGGGGGTTAGTTACCCCAAAAACCGTGATCAGAACCGTAACGAAAGACATGGGGAAACAACTCCTTAACAAAACCAGGATGTCAATACCTGTGCACTGACCGAGATTTATCACCTCCATCTCTGTTTGCGAACATGTTGACATGAAGCCTCTTGTCGGGCTGTCTTAACAATAAATAGACAAAAGAGTGAGTTTTGTTGCGAGGATGTAAGATATCTCGGGTACAATGTCAATCAATCCGGTTTTCATGCTGATCCAAAAAAGATGGAGCCAGTCACTGATTACCCGGTCCAAATATATTTAAAAAGCTTAGGCGATTTAAAGGAATGGTTTCTTGATACTACAGATTTATTAAGGACTTTGCTACTATGCCTGAACCACTATTCCGTCTACGTAAGAAAATCCCTGGATTTGTTTGGGGTGATGAGCAGCAAAAGTCTTTCGCCACGCTAAAGGTGGCTTTGATCTGTGATCCTACTTTAGCGCGACCAGACTTTAGTCTGCCCTTCACTTTCCCGACTGATACGAGTAGTACCGGATTTGGGACTGTTCTGTCTCAGTTCATAGAAGGCGCTGAGCGAGTAATCGCTTATGCCAGCCGAACAATGGCCATCCAAGAAAAAAACTTCACGGTCATCAAACTAGAGTATCTGGCGGTCATCTAGGCAGGTACAAAATTAAGTGTATATCTGGAGAGTTATCCTTTCGAAGTGATTACGCATCACAAGACCCTCTTTTGATTGTACATGTTAAAGGTCAACTGGTGGACTGGCTAGATGGACTACCAAGTTACTTGGAAATTGGATAACCATTAAACATGGGAAGGGTACCTTACATCACGTCCTAGATGCTCTTTCTCTCTCTTTCTCGGATGTAGAAGACTCAGGTCGCAGCAGTTAATGCTTCTTCATCATCCGAACCCTTTTATGGTCACACTGTTACCAGACCTCGAGGTCTGGAAATTAGTTTTGCCTGAAGAATTGATTAGTCAGGATTTGCAGGAGACGCATGATGCAGCTACTTCTGGTCATCTTGGTGTGGAAAAGGCTTACGTTCGTATGGCTATTTTGTATTATTGACCGGATATGTTCCGAGATGTGGCTGCTTATGTTCGGTTATGTTCCATTTGTCAACAATTTAAGTTCGAGCAGGCTGGCACCGTAGGACTATTGGATAAACGATTCATAGAGAAAGCATGGATGGTCGTGGCAGCAGACATAATTGGTCCTTTTCCACCTAGTCGTGCCCATTGCCGCTACTTACTGATATTCTGAGATATGGTCCCAAATGGATAGAGTGTGTGCTTTTTACACAAGCTAATGGCGCCAATATTCAAAAGGCTTTCGAGGATTGTGTGATTTTTAGGCGTTGGCCCAGAAGACCTAAAATCTCAATTGAAGTATAATCACAAGGTTTCACACGATTGTCTACGTTTTAAAAGTGTATAAATATTGTGATTATGTTTTATATCGAACTTGTTTTATTATGAATTGCTTTGTTGAAATTACGTATTTGTACCTTTTTGCCCATTTTCTTTTCGCACTATAAAACTAAACCCCCTCCCACCTCCCTACCAATGTTGTATTTCCCTCATAGTGTTGCAATCTACGAAGAATGAAATACCCATTTTTCCTTGGATTTATTGTTGAAGTCTCGTTTTTTAATATAACTAGTCGTCCTAAACATAACCTCAAATTATCGAGCACCTGGAATATCGAGAAAAGAGTTAATTTAAGTTAATCTTATCGATTTTGGTTAAATTTTTATTTCGAGCTATTGTTTAAAAATGTATAAAGACTAAAGAGATTTTGATTATGTTAATCAATTTAAAATTCTGAACTGTTATTAATGAGCCAGGCTTACTATCAATGATACAGTGAAGATAATTAATCTTTTTTTTCGTTTTTTTTAATGAATCATATTTTATTAATCACTGCTATAAATTGCTGAATTGTTATTAATAATGTTAAAAAAACCTTTTCCTGTCGCAAAAAACGCCCTCTACTAGGTTATGTTTCTTATCATTTGAGCTGGCTGGAAGGTAATAAATAAGTTAGATTCCGCTACATCATAACCTGAAAAAGTCAATTGTTTTATTCACGCTGAGTTTAGAGTTTGAAAGTTAGAACTCGATTTTTGTTCGTTTTTGAGAGATCCGGTGAAACCTCGAGGGTCAATCCGTCTTGATTCCTTTCTTCAAGGAAGAGACTACCGCTCAGGAGAATCCAGTGCTCCGAGCAGACGGGCAGGCTACAGAGGATATGCCACCTCTCGTGGTAGACACGGGGAGCATTCAGCTTCGGACAACTTGGGCACTGGCAGTGACAGATTCCCCCGAAGTCGAGGAAAACACCTGAGCCCTATTCACGGGCAAGCAAGTTGAGTGACGAGCCCAAGAAGAAAAGGTAGGCCTCTCGTCGCCCAGAAGTGCTTGAGCGATTTCATTGATCTCAGTTAGCCAGCCGAACCTGCCACCCCTGCTATCGAAAGGAGAAGAGGTTCTGCAAAACTAAGGGAAAAATCCACTATGCTAAATGGATCAATTCCTCTCTTCCTTCAGATAGTTCAGCCATTTCTAGAGGCTTTGGGGAACAGGGTGGTCCCATCTAACCTAGCGACAACTCTACATAGAAACCCACTACGTCAAGTGGTAGTGGACGAGAAGTAAGGTTTCTTCGGCCAGATTATTCATCTTTGCCACCTGTGAGCTCGGTGTCATTGAGGTTCTCGAGTGGGGTGGGGGGGGGGTTCAGTTGGCTGACTATCTCTTCCCCAACTTGGAAACCCACTACTCCAAGTGTTATTGAAGAAGAATCTGGATTTGCTCAGTCTGCGGATCAGCCTTCCCCGCTCGCGGTCACGTTGTTCCCGCGTAGCCCAGGAAGTGGAAGTTTTGGAGATGGTTGGCCTTTTCCTTTGATTCTTCCGTTTATGGGCGGTATCAGTGAGGAAGTGAAGGGCTTTACTTCGAGTCCGACTGGCGCAGTTCTTTAGGAATTATTGGGTCCGAAATTGTGCTCTCCCCTAGCACGGGTTTGCTAGAGAAGAGAACAATAGGAGCCCCTCTACCATCCACGTGAAGAAGAATTCATTAACTGTCACCAGCATGGTCACAATAAAATAGGTGTCTATTTAAGAAACACGTTTTCTGTTTTCACTGTGTTAAGCAAGCAGTGAACCCAACTAGTAGCTCTGAATGTCATCTTCTACTTCCACTTTATGTATGCATACAGTCGGGCCAGCCCGCCTTCACTGTTCTCATCGGCAAGTCGGTTTCCGCTTGCGGTGCGAGCCATGGACTGCTCGAAAAGTCAGGCCTGAGTGCTGCATATATCCATGGATAGAATGGTCTTAACTCGAGTATCGGATGGGACCCGCTATATGGACTCAAACAGACCTCTACTAAAGGATTTAGTGGGATTAATCATTGACAAAATGTGTCGAGATAGTAATTTTGATCCTCGTTAGGCGTTTTGAGCATTATTTTTAAGTCTGCTTTTCTTTATTCGCCGTAGTTTACAAGATTATTTTATGTAGATTATAAGTTGATTTGCCGCGGCTTTCATTTGATAATTACCAAACAATAAGCCAGGCGAGCGCAACAGATTGAACCAGGTAAATCGTTTTTTTTTTCTGTTTCCGTTTAAAGTCCTTTTCACAATCTAACTTGATCCAATATCCGATGAAGTTATTTGCCCGCATTACCTGTCTCAGAGAGGGTTTTGTAACATGACAACTTTTGCTTTACAGATTAGAAAAACAAAACTTTTACCTAGATCCAATCTCTAATTTGGCTACAAGTTCTTCTAATTTTTTGTATGCTATCTCAGTGCTTTGTATGATGCGGTTAATTTGTAATTTTGTCGAGATAACGTATTTGACTTTAGAAGCTATTTGAGAGATTATTTGCGAATTAATAGGGAAAGCTGGAGAGAAAAGGGACATTCTTGAATGCTTTGAGTTTTGTTTTCTCAAATACCCGGACTTGAAATATGAACTTAAAGTTTTCTGTATTTAACATCCAGTGGTGTCTCCAAAGGTGTCTGGCGCCAAGTCCCTGACATTGGGCAGGTCATTTTCTACAAATATATCAGGAAATTTCGATCTTTTAACCCGTTGACCGCCATTTTTAATAGTAAGTAATTGTCTCCCTTACATTTAAAGAACCTTTTCTAGTCGATAGTTTTTTTCTTTTTCTCTCTGATGAAATTTAATACGTGCTTCCAAAAGTATCCATAAGAGATATATCTCTACCTCTGTGATCAAAAACGTTTTAAAATTCGGAAAACCAGATTGAATAATGCAAAGATGATATAGAACTCCAAATTAATTACTTCATACTTGAAAATTTTCCCCTTATTATAATTTTCGCAAAAACTGCCCCTTCGCTTGAATGTATTCAGCGGAACTTATATAGGTATACAAAAAAGCATTGCAAATAATGAAATTCAGAAAACACTGTTATTTGATATTTTTTTCTTTTTTTTTCTCTTCAATGACATATAATACGTGCCCAAAAAACTAACCCTAAGTCATACATATCTACCTCTACTGATCAAAAACGTTATAAAGTCGGAAAACCACCTTGAACAATGTAAAGATGATTTAGGACTCCAAATTGATTACTTGATACTTAAAAATTTTCCGCTCAATAAGTAATTAATTTGGAGTTCTAAATCGTCTTTACATTTTTTAACCCTTAAAGCGCCATCCTATGCAATAATTTCACGAAGCGCCATGTGGGATCGTAGACGACCCCCGCCGGAAAATTTCATCCTGCAAAGAAAGTATCCGTTATTTCAATTCAAAAAACTTCTTGGATATTCTGCAACTATTCAAACAAAAAACCTGTGATAGTGCAGCTATGAAAACAGGCATTTATTTGGAAATATGAATTAGGCCATTTCATTAAAAGTAAAAGGAATGATTTTTAATGATCATTTCATTAATTTCTTATGCATTTTTTATTTTTGCACAATAAGCGTTGCAAAATTATCACAAATGAAAAAATATTGAAAGCGCTATTCTGTACCGACACATGAGTACCCGGTGCTTTGGGCACACCGGGCGGTTGCACGAATAACAAGCCTCTCGGGCCTTTTTGTCTTCTTTTCTACTGCACATGCATCACATCTTTCTTTTTTCGAGATAAGAGTTTTCTCCTTGTTCCTCAGAGAGCCGATCTTTTCCAAGAATAATCCCAATTCTCATCAGGATGTCTTTGCGGATCACTGCATTAGCATACCTATCTTAAAGATGAGCAGTAACGAGATGAATGTACAGAGATTGGAGACAGTCAATGGCATTTAAAATTGTACATATTAGGAATAAGCGCTTGAAAAAAAGTCTGGACATTTTTTTGCAATACTGATACTCCTTTTCACTAGTAAACACAATATTTTCAAAAAATAAGAAAAATAAATTTGTCTGCATATATATCACAAAGCGACATGTGGGGTCGTGGGCGACCCCAAGCGAGACAGCGAGGGCTTGCAACGAATGCTGGATCTCAACTAATCTACGCAGACGCTTGCCAATGGTATAAGTCGGAAGAAGAGATGTTTAACTAACGATGGAGGGGGCCACCCAAGTTAAATTCACAAATAGGGCTTTGCTATAATTGCGCGAGCAAAACTTGCGGTCGCCCACGACCCCCAAGGCGCTTTAAGGGATGCAGTCGTTTTCCTACTTTTAAAATATTTTTGATTACGAGGGCTAGGTATGTATGACTTCCGGGTAGTTCATGAGGAACGTATTATATGATAATAGAGAGGAAAAAAATAAGCCAAAATGTCCACTAAAAGTATTTTCTTAATTTTATTACTTTTTATGCTTTTTACATAAATATATATATTCCGCTGCAAACATTAACGTATAAGGATAGTTGGGGGGGGGGGGTTATAATGAGGGAGAAGTTTTAAAGTGTCCAGTTATAAATTTGGAGTTCTAAATTATCTTTACATTGTTCAATGTTATTTTTCTCAATTTTCAAACATTTTGGATCACGAGGGGTAGGTATATATGAGTTAGGTGTAGTTTTTTGGGACTAAAAAACACTAAAAAACGAATGACAATACGTTGCGCAACGGCGGTCGGCACTTGACGTTCACTCACGGTCGTAGCACGCGCATGCAACATGCGCTCCCGACGAGAACTATTCCTAACTGTTCGTAAGGGACCCAGCTATCACACACTCAAGCCACGCCCTTCAAAACATACATGCGCGCCATCTACAGCGTTTGTCTCGATCATATTTGAACAACCCTCGTAAGTTCCGCTACAGATATTTACGTGAAAGGGTAGTTTTCGGGGAAAATTATAAAAGGCATACATTTTAGAGTGTTAAGTAATTAATTTAAAGTTCTGATACATCTTTAAATTGCTTAAGGTTTCTTTTTTACTCTTTTAGAACGTTTTTGATCACGAGATGTAGGTGTGTACGACTTAGGGCTCGCTTTTTGGGACAAGTTTTCTGTCATCAGAGCAAAAAAAGCAGAAAAATTTCCCCTCATCGTTAATTTCATTATAATAATTTTTAGTAAGTTTTCATAGGTGGCGGCGCTGAGTGGACGACCTGCTAGCGCCGCCACCCTTTTCTCGGAAGTTTAAGGGCACTTTATGTAATAAATATTTTGTCTTAAAAATTTTGGAAATGATAGAGAGCATGCTAACGGACGTCCCTGCACATTTTTCTTGTGGGTTAATTGAACAAAATTAATTTTGCTGAATTTGATTAATTTGCATGGCACTGAAGAATTAGTATCGATTTTATCAGTGTTAGATTCCCCCGGCTTTTTTCCTAGATTGATAAATATGTTGTCTTGAAAATATGAGGAATGATAGCGACCATGCTCACGAATGTCCCTGCATACTTTTTTTGTAGGTTAATTCCAAAAAATTTTGATTATGCTAAAAACGTGTATGTATATTTCCAAGTTATGTGTGTTAAAATTCTCTCCCATAATTAGTCTACAGTGCTTACCCACAACATCGGTACGCCAGAGAACTACATTATCGGAATGACAGAGAGCTGAAAAATGACCCTTACCTCAAAATGATGCACATGCATCATTTGTACCCGTTCGACAACACGACGAAGGATCGCATGCCCTTAAAAAGTAAAAAAAAAAGGTTTCTTAACAAAAATTACCAAACCATTAAAAAAGTGGTACTGCACCTTGGAAAAAATTTATTTTCTCTAAGAAATTATGTTGCAAATAAATTACCCGTAATACTCCAATAAAATTTTAATAACAATCATTTAATTTAAATTAGTATAATCATTAAGCATATATCTCGAATTTTTTATTTTATTTATAATATTTGTTGTTAGCAAAAGAAAATTTTTATTCTTACAATTTGTTGTGATTCCTATTCACCTACATGTCTATCGAATACACACACTTTCTTTAATTACTGATAAGAATGTTTATAATGACTTATTATTCGACAATATTTAGTAATTTTCCATGATAAATATTATTCGCACACAGACTTTCATCATTTTTATTTAAGAGAAAATATTTTCCTGTAATTGA
>NC_046657.1:138039557-138049499 GCF_010883055.1 Belonocnema kinseyi | reverse complement strand
GTGAGGACAATTCGGTTGAATCTTAAATATTCTTGTTAATTGAATGTACAAACCTGAAGTTCATCGCATAATATCTTCTAATATAAATAAATATTACCGAAAAAATGCAATCATTAAGATGACCAATGTGTTAAATTAACCAAGTAACAAATAATTTTTACATTATTTTCATGAAGTTCAAATATTAAATGCTAAAAAGATTCAAAGTATGGTCAGTACTGAAGGGGAGGTTAAATAGCGTCAAATTAGGTTCTTGAATGTGAAGACTTTAGCCTGTGAAGATTCAAATATCCAAGATTAAAATGATTAAGATTAAAATATTAAAATTAAGATTAAGATTAAAAGTGAAATTAAAATAGAGTTAAAGTAGGCTCTAATGTTTTTTTCTGGGAGCTTCCATAAAAGATAACATAGTTTTTAGGCGAATTTCCACCCCCCCCCCCCATTGTCAAATTTTTACAATGGGGAGTCTGTAAAATTACCACAGACTGTCACAGTTCGCCCCCCCCCCCCAATGTAACATCCTTTATGGAAGCTCCCTTCTCTAGGAGTTAAATGTTCAAATCAAGGGCTATAAGTTTAAATGGCGTCAAAGCAGGTTTTGATAACGAGCTATAACTAAAAAGTAGAGCATTTGTGATAGTGATATGCTACTTTTCGAAACATTTTTTTTATATAAATTTTTCGGAATGCTGGGAAGGCAACCTATATTTTAAATATCGTGTAACATGTGCTAATAAACTTATAAACTAATCTCTTCTAAAACAAGAGCGTAAATGGATGGGGTATGCATTAAGCAAAAAGTGTCAGAATAAATCAGAGAACTTATCCGCTGAGTCCTCCTTTAGCGGGATTATGAGCTTACACTTGACTGCTGGTAAGTAAAACAAAATTATAGCACTTTATTTACGCGCTTATTATTTTGTTTTATACAGCGAAATCAAAGTACTCAAACTTGAAGTTCATGTTATAATGTATTATAATATTAATAAATATTACCGAAAAAATGCAGGTGTCTTTAAAGTAGATTGCAGTTGATTGTACTAGCCTAAAATTTTTCATTACTTGAAAAAGTCACTCAGAAGAAAATACGTGACTTTACCACTTTGGAATCCAGAGTTTCGACCCTACATAATTAGCACACTTTTTCAAGAGTCGTCAAGCGGCAACTACTCAACGGCTTTGCTCGGCAAGAAATGTGTTTAATTCTTTCAGAGTATCCTCCCAAAGATCACATGTCGACATTGGTAAAATTATGATGGTGCATCTAGGCCTAGTCAGTAAGTGACATCATTAATGTTCCGTATTGTACGAACCCTCTGCGTCCTATTTCCTGTAGACAATACATACATTCCCGTTCTTCTTCCCGTTCTTCCCCCGTTGTGAAGGCTGAGTGACATACCAGGGGGCTAGAAGAGAGATGGGAACAGCGAGAGACAGAAAATGAATATATGTCCAAGAGAGGGATGGAGTGAAAAAAAGAATGGAAAGAGCGAGAGTCACCCTTCTGAGGCCGAACTACCCCGGCGAATACGACTCACCCCACTTGCGATGATACAAAACCATGAAAAGACGTCAAGCTATAATACTGGAACGACAGCATGACACCGTGACGTCTGCCACTTGGGGTTTCCGTCTTCTTGAAATCTGGATCAAGACTGAGTATGGCTGGTTATTCTTCACGATTACACGTTTTGTGAAAACATTGAAATAACCGTGAATAAAAATACAGACAGGGTAGGAAAAGCTCATGTTGATGAGAGCAAGGAGAGTACAATAACTGGTATTTCAATTAGTGCACTATAGGAAATAAAAATGAAGGATTATTTTTCATCTACTCTTCTACTTGCCACAGAAGAGAGATCGCAGAGTTTCATTATTAAAAGCTACTAAAATTACAACAAAAACAAAAATCCAGATTCAATACTTCACATTGTCTAATCTATATTTACATTATTCTTAGGGACTAGATATGATTGCAAAACTGAGTATGAAAGCAAAACTTTTTTTCAAATTAGCAAAGTTTTCACTTAGTCAGGTATACCTTGTAGTTGATAATTACATTTTTATATCCACTATATTTATTTTTATAAACTCAATTGAAAATATGTATATTTAAACATTAACAATATTATTTTAATGATTTTTTTATCAAGACTATTTTTTTAATTCGTTAAGAATGTGAATGAGGCACCCCATTCTGATTTAAAGGGGACTTTCTAAGCTATTCGAAATTAGTGGTGTTAATGTGCTATCGATAAGAAAAAATCCATCCACTTAGCGGGAACACTCTCATTGCGCACGGCTCGCAGGTTTGAGCGCATTTTGGGCGCGCGAGGGTCGGTTCTCGCGCTTTGCGCTCGATAATGCATTTACTTCGCGCGCCGCGCTCGGTCTTTGTATATTTCCCACATTTGTGTACAGACTTTTTAAGCATCGACAACAGTAACTTACAGATGGTGAATTCTCTTTTGTTAAAGCTCCTTCGGCTTCAACGAACACATTTTCATCACGTATATCATGCTTCGCACTCGAATTTGCCATTGAAATTGTATATCATTTCCATAAATGTATATTATTACCATTCATAACGTGCATTGGTATCAAGGCAGACGCAGTTTCATAGTGTCGTTTAGAAAAATGCGCATTCTTAAAAAAAACTTTTGCTATTAAACATTTTATTGCAACTTCTGCCGTTTTTTCAAAAAGTCAATTTGCTTATTTCCAATTTTAATTCTACGATTTGATCGTTACACATACGGTCTACACATCAGCCTTACCGTTTTTTAACTTCTGAATGATATCCCTAACCTCAGGGATCAGACTTTGTCAATTCAATTTTCTACCGCATCGTGTTATACATCGCAGTTGTGGTGCTCTATTGCCTTATTTCGTAATAATTCACTAAAAGAGTCTCTCAAAGCGTCTAGGGTGGTTAGTCTAGTTACAACAACAGTGACACGAAACTTTGACTAATGAGGGGTGGGGGATTAGTTTCAACCGAAAGTCATAGTTGCTTAGTATGCTTAGTATATGGTATAGTATTCGGCAAAGTTGTTGTGCTCCCAAAATTTGAATTTTCGTTTTTTCAAGAAAATTCAAAAAGTTGTTCTGATAATATTACAAGAATTTCAAAAAGGAAAATTTGTCTTTTCTTTACTTTTTTCCATAGCGTGCGTTATTTGGTTCAAAATGTTAATTTTCGTGTGTTTTTTTGGAATTTTGTAAATCCTATAACTCTGGTAATTTTCGGATTGATCAAAAAATTAGGTTAAATTTTTCGTACTTTTGAATACTATGAATGCCGTGCCAACATATCTGTGTCATTTCTTTCGAAAATTTAACATTTAACATTTAACGTGAAATCGAGCAGCCAAGTCTTTACTTGAACCCGGAAATTCAGCTATCCGGGGGATTTAGTGATATCGAAGAAACGTTTTAAGATCAGGAAGAAACACAGTATACTGAATATTCGTACCATAAAGTTCAATTTGAAATGTTCCCAAAAATACCCAGACGAGCGTAGTATTGTTCATTTTAAGGCAAGGAAATGTTAAAATTCGTATTTTTCCTCATTCATCTGAAGCTTGATTATTCAACTTGAATGTTAATAGCGTTAGTGTTCAAAAATGAATCTTTTGGTCAAATAATGAAACACAAATTTTTTTCGTAGTTTTTTCCGTCAAATTGAATGGAGTAATTATTTTTTAAAGATATTTTACAATTTAAACCAATTATCAACATTAAGTGTCAAAACAAAAATATTGAGTCCTGAAATAAAAAATAAAAAACCAAAAAAAAAAGAAAACACGGTTGTTGTAGATTTTTTTATAATCTATATGTTTTTAATTTAACACTTTTCTCTCTGACGTCAACTTTCGCCGAAAATCACAATAATACCAGTTTCACCCCTTTTAACCCCCCCACCTTCAAATCATCCTGCTACACCCTTGTTCATGCATTTTTATTTTTCACGTTTATTATGAACCATTCTACCATTCTCAATTGTTCAAGTTAAAACCAGAAGGCCCATAACTCTTTTTTCCGATGTAAAAAGGTTTTCCCAGTGAGAAATTCCATGTGAAATCATCTGAAGAATTTCATCTACTTCATTTATTAGTGTAAAAATTCCAGTATCCGTTCTCTTAGGTGATGAAAAAACCCTAAAGTAATGTTTGAAAACTTCGAAAAACTTAGGATATATTCAAAATTTTTAATTTTGGTTCTTTTTTAATTTTCATAACTTTGGTGATTTTAATGATATTAGGATTTGCTAATTGTTTTTAATAAGACGCAGTTTAAAAATATATATTGCGAAAAAAACAATTTCATAAAACATATATAAAAGATCGAAAATGAGACATTTATTTATCTTCGAATAAATAACTTCATTAATCTCAATGTCAATTGAAAATGAATACTGAAGTATCTAAAGGATATAAATAATTAACAGTATAAAGAATCGAATTGTTATAAACAAATTATATTAAGAAAATATCAACATCGGGAAAATTTTTCTTGCAAAGTATTTTTTTTATATTTGAAATCGCTTGATTTTATCTATACGATCATAACAAATGCAGAGTTTAGGCATTTATTCGCAGAAAGTAATCGTTTTTCTTTCTTAGTAAGTTTAAGTGTATTAAATTATTGGTCATTCGATATTACTTGTTTATTTTATGAATAAATTTTATAAATAAATGCATAGTTTGATCGTTTATATACATAAAGGAAACATTCTGATTTCTCATCGCTTTAAAATTACATTAATAGAGATTTTTGGTGATGAGGATTCGTCATTCGATATGATTTGTTTCTTTTATAAACAAATACATAGTTTAGAAATTTGCTTAGCCTATTTTTTGTTTCTATATTTATACAGTAAAGATTGAGAGTTTTCTAGAATACACTAGAGCAATTCCATGTTAAATCATCTGAAGAATTTAATCTATTGTTAGTAACTTTCAGGAAAGTTCTAGTATCCGCTCTCTTAAGTGTTATAAGAGACCCACTAACATATTTTTCCAAAATTTAAAAAACTGAGGAGATATCCGAAGTTGAAAATTTTGGACCTTTTTTGACTTTTATAACATAAGAAACATTTTCTGACAAAAATCAGGAACTTTTTAGATTTTTCAAAAACCAATTTTTAAACTGAATTTTCGAAACAAATCTATTTTCGATTTTCTTTAATTTTTGCATTAATAGCTTACAATAGGAACTTTTAAAGCGGATTTTTCTTAGTTTTTAAAAAATAATTGAGATTTTTAACTGATTTTAAAATTTTTTCTTTAGAAGTGACTAGCAATCGTTGGATAAGAGCTTCTATGGATTATATTTTGCATTTTTTACTATTATCTATTTTTTATATAAATAAACAAAAAGCGAAAATGAGAAATTTTTTTACTATTTTTTTATGTTAAAAAAAAATAACTTAATTAATCCCATTTCTAATAAAAATAAATCTCAAAGTATCTAAGGAATATAAATAATTAACAGGATATCTAATCTAATTGTTATAAACAAATTATATTAACAAAATATCAACATCGTCGACATTTTTCTTTCCAAGTATATTTGTAAGTTGAAATTGCTATACTTTATTAACAGGATCATGATTAATTATGAAAAATTCTTATCTGGCATAATTTGTTCATTTAAAAGAAAATTTTATTACAAATACATAGTTTAGGCATTTATTGGCTGAAAGTAATCGTTTTTCTTTCTTAGTACCGTTGATGACGATGAAGATGGGTCACTTGATATTACTTGTGAATTGTATGAAAAAAATTTTATAAAGAAATGCATAGTTTGGTCATTTATAGAGAGAAATCGTTTTTTTCTCTAATCGTCTTTAAATGACATAAGTAGTGATATTTAGTGCCGAAGAATTGTCGATTGATATTATTTGTTTATTTTATAACAAAATGCATATTTTGTCCATTTATAGACAAAAAGTGACAGTTCTTCTTTTTATTCGTCTTTAAATTATATTAGCGGTAATCTTTATTGATGCAGATTTGCTATTTGATATTGTTTGTTTATTTTACAAACAAAAGGGGGTGCCATTTTTTGGCCTAATGGGTCCACCTTAGAAAAGCGTATTATCCTATGTTTTTGGAATGCTAATTCCAAATATGTTCTTAGTTTCGCTGTTAATCGAGCGGTTTCAGAGATAAAGACAAAAAATGGTTATAACCCACCCGCAGGCACTCTCGCACAAGACCAAGCCAAGGCAGGCTCTGCAGCTATTTGTGGCTACTGTTGGCAATGTAAAAACGAAATTATGACAGTCGGATGTTATGCACATGTCATGACAGTGATTCGATATTTGAGACATGCAGAATATAAAGAAATAATAAAGCCACTCGCTGAAAGTCTATCGCTGGTACCAGTTTTGCAAGACTATTCTGATGAAGATGAATAATAAGAAATATGAGTTTTGTTTATTTATCATATAACAAACGCACAATAATAGAGATTAATGCCTCTTCACACCCTGCTAATAAGCAAACTCAGTATTCACCATATATGAACTTTACGATTTTGAAAACCAATATTTCAGAAACGCCCCATTTTCAGGGGTTGCACCTATTGACTATTTTGTTTGCTGGACCAAGTATAACAACTTCACACACTTTTCATATCTGGACGTTGTCGGCCTAGAATCCCATATGGCATTGGCTCCTTTCATTATGATAACTTCCAAGCCCAGATTTTATATTTACTAAAATTTTTTATTGAACCGCCTTAATCTATTATATAAGAATTATTTTTTCTATTTTTTGAAAATTTTGAATATTTTGAAAATAAAAATCTTTTAAGTTTCGAAATTTATATCGGATTTGAAATCTTAAAGCATGATGGTTAGTAAAATACCGTCAAACTGAATTACCGTATTCACGGGATGCTATTTTACGAGAAAAAGTTGTTTGGGTATTATGGCATACCTTATTCCAAAATTTCAAAAAAGTGTTCATTTAAGTTTTGAACAATTAACAATTTTAAATTACAAACTAAAATCAATTTCATTGTTTAAAAACATTTAACATACAGCATCTATAAGAATAAAAAACGAGAAATATACTTTTGATGAACTAAGAACAGATTGTGTTAACAGCTCACCTTCTTGACGCAAATAAATTCAATATAAAAAAATATTAATATGTAAATATTTAGCAAATGAACGTCTGGAAGAAACCGGAATCAGTATCAACTTCAGTATGTCACATTGTTTATATCTTTTGTCCCCTCGTTTCAATTACTATTCTAGGACGTTTCTTACGAGTTGTTAATTCTTAGGGTATTTTCCCCATAACCTTTCATGTAGCATTATGAGGGTCGCCCCTCTCGACGCCTGGCTTTGATTTAGACCGGACATTTCTAACCTTCAACTTCTGGATTGAAAAATTCACTTGATATGTACGTAGGGATTATTTGGGTATGGTGCCGGGCTTTGAACTAAATGCCCTGTAAATTATATATTGTGATTTTGTTGTATATATTTTTTGACGAGAAGCTCACGTTACTTAGTTATATATGTCATTACATATTTCATTACTAAAAAACCTTTCGTAACTATGTTATTTGATACCATTGGGCAAGGTGTCCCTCATATTACTGCTTGTTCATTTCAATAATATGAGCGTTGTAAAATAAAACGTGTACAATATAATCATTCTTGAATGTATAATGTAATAAAGACAAATTACTCCAGATATGATCAACACTATATCCCGTTTTCTAATCAATCAAAGTAAACTATTTTTCAGAACCTAGTCATAACCTCTTACTTCTTGAAAATTCTATTCTGCGTGTAAATATCTGCAATTGCCTTTAACAGTTATCTTGCAAACCGAGATGTATAAACTTCAGGACGATAATTGAAACAATTCTCTGTTGATAACACAGCCACATAAAAAAAGAGTGCAGTTCTGGTACCAAGACACACGTACTCCTATGGATTTTGGAGCGCTGAATTCAAATTCGGTATCAAAAACCACCGATCACGTCATGGTTGAGCCATAACCTCAAAAAATGACGAAAAATAATGCACTGAGGCAAAAATTTCAAAATAATGCCAGTCATGCAAATTTTCACTTCAATAAAATGCCGACAACTGTGAAGGATCAACCCTTGCCTGATATCAACTTATTTATCATAAATTTACCCAACAGAACCTGAACTCACCTAACCTGAATTAACAGATATTTATTGAACTACACGTAAAGCTCTGAAAGCATATTTTCCCAGTAGCAAATGCGTGCTACATCGAATGGGTTAATTCGAGCCTCACCTAACCTAACCTAACCTCACGAAACACAATTAAATTGATTGTGTTTTCCCGTTGTGTTTGCGGTACCGTTTCATTCAGCTTCGGCTTAACCTAAATAGAGGTTTAACCTATCCTAACCTAACGAAACCTGACCTAACCTAACCGATTACGCTGGCAATCCTGTTTTGCGTACTTTCATATTTTGACATTAATAGCAGTAAATGTCTGGAGTTTCGTAACCGCTTGTTGCTAGCATTATAACGGGAACACTTAAGTTAAGTTGTGTTGCGTTAAGCGAAATTTCGTTAGTTTCTGTTAGGTTAGATTCATTTGTAGGTTGAGATCGAGTTGACCTATTAAATATAGCACACATTTAAGACTGAGAACCGTACACTTACGTAGCTACACGTGTAGTTGAATTTTATTCGGCTAGGTTATGTTAGGTCAGGTTTTGTTAGGTTAGGATAGGTTAAACCTCTATGTAGGTTAAGCCGAAGCTGAATGAAATGGTACCGCAAACACAACGGGACAAAACAATGAGTTTAATTGTATTACGTGAAGTTAAGTTAGGTTAGGTTAGGTCAGGTGTTTTTAGGTTAGGATAGGTTTGACCTCTTTGCAGGTTAAGCCCAAGCTGATTCAAACGGTACCAGAAACACAACGGGACAACACAATCAGTTTAATTCTGTTTCGTGAGGTTAGGTTAGGTTAGGCTAGATTTATTTCTAGGTTAGGCTCGAGTGGACCCATTCGATGTAGCACACATTTGCTACTGGGAAAATATGCTTCCAAAGCTTTACGTGTAGTTCAATAAATTTCTGTTAATTCGGGTTAGGTGAGGTCAGGTTCTGTTGGATAAGGTTATGTTAAATAAGTTGATATCAGGCAAGGGTTGATCCATCACAGTTGTCGACATGTTTTTGAAGTGAAAATTTGCATCACTGGCATTATTTTGAGATTTATTTGCCGCAGTGCATGATTTTTCGTCATTTTTTGAGGTTATGGCTCAACTATTACGTGATGGGTGATTTTTAATATCGAATTTGAATTCAGCGCCCCAAAAACCATAGGAATTTCGTGTGTCTTGTTACCAGATCCGCACACTTTTTTTTGTGTGGCTGTGTAATTGGTAAAGTTTTATTCAAAATTATGCCTGAGAAACTCTCAGTACATAGGAACTTTCAGCGTTTGGACTGTCATCGGCAATCTTTGTCAGAACAACCACTTTTTATGGAAGTAAGTACAGCTGGTGATCAATTATATGGTAAAAAAATTGTAAAGTTATAAAAACTGATTCATTGACTCCATCTGCTGGACGAACTTAATCGTAAGTTTGAATTAGTAGTTGACATATAAAAACACACTTGCTGGACGGCATGAATGGAAATGTGTTTTTAAATGTCAACTACTAATTTAAACTTACAATAAAGTCCGTCCAGTATATGGAGTCAGTGAATCAGCTTTTATAACTTTACAATGGTTTTACGTTTAAATTGACCACAAGGTGTAATTACTTTCATAAAGAGTGGTTGTTGTGATGAGGACTGTCGATTACAGTCGAAACTTCCTATGTACGAGGGTAGTTCAATAAGTCCTTAGAATGAAGTATAAAAACAATTTTTTTTGGGTAAATTTTTTTTTATTTTTCAACATAATCTCCTTGGAGC
>NC_046657.1:138022507-138039457 GCF_010883055.1 Belonocnema kinseyi | reverse complement strand
AGATGTGCCATGAACTGAGTCCAATTCATTTTTTATCTCATATGGAGTTAAACCCTTGAAATGAAAATGTTTGATTACCGCTCTGAACTCGTTTTTTTTTTCATTTTTCTTAACAAACAATTTTTTTTTTCAATTGTTTATAAAAACACGTAAACTCAGAAGAGCTGGACTGTGACTGCACCATATATCTAGTCGGGAGTGGTGCTGACTGAAAACAGATGATTTGGAGCGATTCGCGCGCCATCTGTTGGTCATTCTAAGGACTTATTGAACTACCCTCGTACTGAGAGTCTCTCAGGCCTAATTTTGAATAAAATTTGACCAGTTATCAACAGAAAATTGTTTCAAATATCGCCTTCAAATTTATATTAGTCCCTGTTCAACATCGTAAAAGTTTGTATACGAGAGGTATAAAGGCGAAAAGTCTCAAAACAGGCATTAACCAAAAATATTTGAAGTCACATTTATTGAGTTATTGTTTAACCCATGCAATTAGGACAACCTTAATAAATAGAGAGAGTTGCTTAAAGTTTGCTTAAAATGAGAAATTATAATTAGGAATAGAAACAGCTTCATAATTATAAGCTCTACCATAATATTTGTAGGTTATAATAATGAATTTTAAATCATAGTCTCTTTCTAAGGAATAAAATGTAAACTTGGTAATTCCCTTCTTATTGTTATTATTATTAGGATTATTAGTGAATATAACTTGAAATCACGTTTCGATTTTCGGTATTATATGTTTTACCAAACTAAAATTACGAGATTCACAAGATAACTAACTTTCTGTATTTTTCTACACTATTATCTGTTAGTTGGGCGTATAATCTAAACAATGAATAATACAAACGAAAAAAATAGCCTCGAAAAGGACTGGAACTTTTAATGACAAAATCATGGACACGGAAAATCTAAAGGTCATGTTTCAGGCGACGAATGGAGACTGGGTGTTTGGAATGCTAGGGGAGTAAATGATTTCAAAGTTAAAGGAATTGCGTGAAACTATGGGCGTGAAGAAACTAGACATTTTATGTGTGTCTGAAACAAAGAAAAAGGGATGCGAAACCAAAGACTTAAAAAACGGCTTGTTGAAAGGCACATTTAAAATATGGTCAGGAGTAGACTGTGAATCACATGGTAAACAAGGAGTAGGTCTGATTTTGTATGAAAGAGTAAAGCAGCATCTCGGAGACCATGGTTTCTTGTCTCCCAGACTACTGTGGGCTAGAATGAAAGTAGGAATCAGAAGACTATTTATCATAGCATGTTACGTGCCGGTTGATAGTGATCCTAGAGAAGTAAAAGACGCCTTCTGGGACACTTTAAATGACACAATAAACATTTGCGAACATGGGGAAAGAATAATTCTACTAGGAGACATGAACGGTTGGGTGGGCATCCAAAATCAGCATACAGAAAGAGTATTAGGCAATTTTGGGGATCCAAGAACAAACTATAACGAAGATAAAGTAGTTGGTCTATGCTTAGGAAGGGGTCTGTTTATTACAAATACTTGGTTGAGGCATAAAATGATCTACATGTACACCTGGTCTAAAGGAAATAGCCGCAGTATAATTGACTTTGTTGTTGCTGATGAAAGACTAAGGGAGTTAGTCAAAGATACAAGAGTCATGAGGGGTCCTGAATGAAATACTGATCATTACCTTCTGATCTCGAAAATTAACTTAGGTCGGGGATGGAGAAAAAAGACAACCAAGAAAGCAAAACAAACGCAAATCAAAATTGAGAACCTACAGAAACCGGATGTGCGAATAGATTTCCAAAATAAGATAATCGAAAGCATATATAGGGCAACATGGGAGGACCGTATAAAAAACAAAGATATAGAGGGCGTCTGGACAATGTTACGGGATATACTTGTTAGATGTACGATCGAAGTGTGTGGTACCGCAGTTTTAGGAAGAATTTCTGATGATGCTTGGTGGAATGATGAAATTCAGGCTGCCCAAAAAGAAAAAAGAGAAGCGCACAAGAGAACTTTGAACTTCGCAGGTCTTAGCAATGAGGAAAGAAATAGACGTAGAAATGATTATAGACGCGAAAACAGGATACTTAAACGATTAGTTAAAGAAAGTAAAGACACAATTAGAGCAGAAAAAGAGATAGAAATACAAAACGTCTGTGAAGGAAGCAGAAAACTACTTCATAAAAAATGAAAGGAAACAAAAGTACAGAAATTGTCAACATGAGAAATAGTAGGGGGGAAGTGGTATATATGATGCAGACGGGATACTAGAGGCTTTCAGAGACTATTTTAGGAGACAATTCGGAGATGAAGCTATATGACACCACAACTGCGATGTTGAACACGAAGCGATGGAAAACTCAATTGAAAAAGTCTGTGTCACTGAGATTAAGGATATAATTAAGAAATTGAAAGACGGTAAGGCTGCCGGGGGAGACGGTATTCACGCTGAAATGCTTAAACACGGTGGGGCGTGCATACCACATAGACTGTGCGAATTGATAAATTTATGTTTCGAGATGGGAGACGTCCCAGACGATTGGAAAAAAGCAATTATCGTACCAATATTCAAGAGAAAGGGAGATAAAAGCGAGTGCAATAATTACAGAGGGATCAGCTAATTAAGCACCGTAAGTAAAATATATTCAAAAATACTTATTAGTAGGGTAATGAAAATAACAGAAGCAAAGATTTGGGAAGTCCAAAGTGGGTTTCTGCCAGGAAGGTCATGTACGGATCAAATATTTAGCTTAAGGGAAATAACAGAAAAAAGTTTCAGAGTAGGAAAAAAGTTTTCTGTGCGTTTGTTGACCTAGAAAAAACTTTTGGCAAGGTAGATAGAAGCAAACTTTGGGAAGTCCTGAAAGAGTATGGAGTCAACGGATGGATTCTACAAGCTATAAAAACAATATATACAGGTAGCAAAGCGAGTGTAAGAGTGAATGGGAAACTGAGTTACTGTTTCGACATTATTCAAGGAGTTAGACAAGGATGCGTTATGTCTTCATGGTTATTTATATTATTTATGGACAAGTGTTTAAGAATGGCTCTCTTCGACGAAGAGGGTGTGGATCTCCAAACAGTAAGGGTACGTTGGTTAGCGTTCGCAGATGATAAGGTTGTTATGTCAGAGTCTATCGAAGACTTACAAAGAATGTTGAATAAACTAGATGCAAGCATGAAGAGCATGGGCCTCAAAATTAACGCAAATAAAACAAAAACTATGGTGTTCGAAGGAAGGAGTGAGAAAACACTATGCATTATTTTATTAAATGATGAGAGAATTGAACAAGTTGATAAGTTCGTATACCTTGGTAGCTTATTTACTAGGGACAAGAAGATAGATGAGGAATTATATAGACGAATATATGAAGGTAAGAAGGTTATTGGTAGAGCAGGTTCCCTTATCAGAAGTAAAAATATATCAAATAAAGCTAAAATGGCAATACATAATTCTATATTTGTAGCGACTGTACTATACGGTAGCGAGACATGGACTTATGAAGAAAAAGATAAGAGTAAAATTAACGCAATTTGCATGAGATTCATGCGCATAATATGCCGGAAAGCCCTGATGGACAAAGTAAGTAACGAGATAATTCTAAAAGAATGTGGTGCAGAAGAGACGCTAGTAGACACATGGGAAAGAAATCGGTTAAGATGGTTCGCACATGTTGAGAGAATGCCAAATGAACGACTAACGAAACAAGTGTATCCAAGGAAAGTAAATGGCAGCGTGCCCAGAGGTAGATCGCGGAAAGAATGGTTAGAATATGTGAATGAGACCCTAGTTAGAAAAGCATAAGAAGTCACAGAAACACGAGAGTCTGCATGAAAAAATGCATGGACATAAAAGAAGCTAGAGAAGTATGCCAGGACAAGAAAGTATGGCGGCAAATAGTTAATAAAAAGAGTGTCAGTAGAGTGAATGACACCTGAAACAAAAGACCTTGGCCACTAATGGACCCAAGTGGGAAGCCTTACTTAAAGACTTCTTGAGGTTCTTCGCTTGCGGTGATTGCTAGAGAGATTGATCAGCAACCTGGGTCGGAGCAGTGTTGCGGAACGAACGTGTTATTTACTGAAATAGCACGAGAATTCTAGATCAATCTGAAAAATCTCTATCCCTTCCACACACTACTCCTTTCCCCTACTGAGTGAGTCAAGCCTACCCCGAAAGGAAAATAGCTTAATGGCGTAATTATCGATCATATTTCCGACCTGTTATCAAGCACTGTTACCATCTCCATAAAATGTTTGGGCATTATACCTCGTATGTCAATTTCAACGATTTTATTCATTTTAATATGTTTATAAAGTTTATAAAAAGAATAATCTATAATGCCAGAAGTTCAAGGAAATACTTCACCTATTAGAATCTAACATTACTATGCTTCAAGTATTTCAAAATATGCTGTGTGTGCTTAATTTCTGTCAAAGACTTCTCCATTTGTTTCCCCCAAAGCTGTTTTTTAATAATAACTATTCTGAAACGTATTTTAAAATAAAAATTTTATCACATAATTATTTTTTCAAACAAAAAAAGTCATTTTATGCTAAAAACTAATATGAAAATCAATAAAAACAGGCATTTTTTGTAATTGACACATTGCGCCACACTAACAGCATACCCCACTCACTTCTATATGTTGTAGACTTTATTCGAGGTTTTTGGGATTTACCCCAGAAGCGGTGGAAATTTCTTCTTTCTAGGTGGGGCCAAGAGCAAGGAGTTATAATATTAAGTGGCACAATTTATACATAGTATAATAATATCATACTATGTTAATATGTATGTTGTTGAAATTTCGTTTTAATAACGAAAGATATATATTTTTTATTCCAATTCTTTGTTTTTGTATAATACTTTGATTGAGCAACCCAAAAAGTGTATACAAATACAAAAATTAGATTTACAAAGTCGAAAATGTAGCATAAATAAAATGTTTAATTATCAAATCAAAGAGGTTACTTTGAAATAATGAGAATTGTTTTATGTTCCCCAATTAAACACTTATAGACCACATTCGCAAATGTATATTCGCAGCCCAGAATCACTACTAAGGCTATGATAAAAACTTGACCCGACATAAATTAAATATGGAGAAGAGGTTACGAAGCAGCGTAGAAAGACTCTTTTCCTTCTCATTCAAAAACATAGACCACATTTGTCTCTTCTGAAGTTGAAGCAATAGATTAAGAAGATTAAGGTTTTGTGAGGATAAGGTGCGTTATATTTAAATTGTCAAAAAAATATTCAGGAACTAATTTATCAACTGAGCAGTACTGGGCTGAGAATATTCATGGGGGCATGTGGTATGTTTTTAATTAAGAAGGAAAAGAGTCTACGCTATGATAATAAGCGTTTTTGCGAAAAATCACTTTCCAATATTCTACAAAGGCCATATATGCAGTTTGACAAAAAACAATTCTCATCCGCCGGTAGCTTAGGCAGAAGCTCTTTTTCCTCGAATCAGGAAGGTTGCGTGTTCGATTCTCAATGTCTCCACTTTTTTAAATAGTAGGTATTTACTAAAATATTTATACTTATAATGTTGTTTAATAATTTTCTCAAATTCTGCAAATAATAATTGTGGCAATGCTCTGGCTCATGCGATACTTCTGGTCAATAATTTTCGCGAAAATAAGTTTTTTTAAGTTCTACTTTTTTTTTTAAATAAGTTTCGCGATAAACCTGATAAACTTAAAACAAAGCAGGTTTTCCATAAAAACCGACATTGAAAAAATTATTGTTTGCACAATTTTTAAATATTATTAAAGAATGTATTTTTTTATGTATGTAATTATATGTATAAATACATATTCTGCTAATTAAAGAGAATACCATCAAAAACTATGAAGCCGAAGCTCTACTGGTTGAGCTACCGACCGATGGGAACAGTTTTCAAATTGTAGATTATCAGCTTTGTGACATTGATACACAGAAAATGAATTCAAAATTTAAAAAATTATGAATTAAAACCGAAATTTACAATTGACGGTCTCTAAAATTTATTTCCAAAGAGATCATAAATCTTCAAATCTGGTACTAAAAAAAAACGTCGTGCTCAAAACGATTTACTAACCTCTATTTCGAAAACACAATCAAATCTATGACTAACGACCTTTACATGCATAAAACAAAATATACGCATCAGTGATTTCGGACTTATTCACTAATCAGTTCAGTAACATCAGAGTAAATCTGTGTTGCATAAATTCCACATTTGTTAGTTAAGTGTTGTTGTTACTCTTTTACTTAAGTAGCAAGAAGAATTCCTTAATTAAATAATTTTTGTAATTTTCGGGATGTAAGTCTGCTAAATTAACCACGGGATAAATATACTCTTACTCGTATAGAAAGTACTCACTTAACAGGATTGTAAATGACAATCAAATCTTAAAATTGAAGTGAAATGTGAGGTTGCTTGTCATTTAAAAGCATCTGTATAATTCACCTTTTTAATATTTGATCAGATTGATGGATTTTAAGTTTTTGCTATGCTTCTTTCACTGAATGTACTAAACCATTATTTTATTATGATTGCTACATTTACATAGTGCGGTGCTGCCAATCCTCAAAAGTGGTTATTTCACTGAATCAATAAGTAACCTTTCACTGATTTTCAGGGACCCATTTCTAGCTATTTGAATCAGTGAAATTTCACTGATTCAGATTTAGAGAGTACAAATTAATTTCTACAAATCTTTTAGATACTTTTTATCAATTTATGCCATAATAAGTTTTGAACTTCTTATTTCAAGCTCACTTTATAAAGGTTGGGACTTTTTTATAAATACACATGAATAATTTTGCAATTCATCTGCAATGTTTTGGAAATTATGTAAAACTCTGTTCAGTTGTCGCTTATATGCGCTGCTCTTTAATTAGTTTCATAAATTTATAAAACTTATGTGTGAGTGATATTGCATTTTTCACATAGGAAAAGAAACAATCAATAAATTTTACTACATTTCTAAAATTGTTAATATTAAATACATTCTTTTTACAAAAATTTGAATGGAAGATTTCTTTCAAGAAATTGAGGTAAAATTATTTGGACTTAATTAAAAGAATTCTTATAATATTAATAAGCAAACCATGTAGATTGAAACAAATCATGAGTTTAGTCTCTCTATTACAAAAATTTAATTTAAGATCAAAACAAAATCTATATTTTTAGGAATAATTTTATGCAAAATAAGCATGAAAAGGATTCATAATTAAAAAGCAGACTTTCAACCTACTTCATATTTCGGCTCATTAAAGACATAAAAATAAAAATTGAAGAAAGAGGAAGAAAAAAGGAAAAAGTCAACCAAAACTAACCTCCCACTTTTTCCTTTCTCAGTCTTTTTAATAGTACTAGGGAACCAATATGTTTCGGGGACAATTTAAACCTCCTTATCAGGTATTATATATAGGATAAATACAAAGTCTGATTGATAGATTCTTATGCTAGTTAAAAATCAACTATTCCGAGTAAAATGCTTTGACTTGAGTTCGACTTGGTTATGTCTTGAGTTCGTCTCCAAGACATCGATATCTGGCTGCTTCTCAAAACTGAGTCGAGACATAAGCCTTCGTCTTACTTTTATGGCCACGACAGGTAAAAGGGCATTTATTTGTCTCAAGTCAAGCCTTTCCTCGACTGAATATATATATATATATATATACATTGTACAAAATTATACAATATTGTTTAACAATTAACAATGATTAGCTTTGATGACAGTCAGAATGACCCTTTTTTAAAGACAGGTATATTCTCGAAGTAATAAACTTCTCGTATTAAGGTCACAAAAATTTGACTTAAGAGATAAATTTATTTCTTTAAGACATAGAAACTTGTCTCCAAGAGATTAATTGAAGTTTGGCCCCGTCTCAAAACTAAGATATGCTCAAGTCGACCTTTTCGACATGAGCATGTTTTGATTGGGGGCAATTCAAGTCGAACTCAAATCGAAGCATTTTTACTCGGGATAACATCTGCAATTAAAAAAAAATATATACACATTTATATTTCCGTCTTTCATAGAGGTTAACTTATCTAAGATTGAATTAATTCGTGACAAAACCGACAAAGATTTAAAAATAAATTCTTGTGATAAAAATGGAAAGCAATAATTTAAAGGAAGAAGGAAAACTTTTTTACTTATCCCAATATTTAGTTTTTTTTTATTAAAAAGGCCTCATATTTTTTACAGGTTCTTAGAAATTATCCATGATATTTCCCCCTTTCAATTACTTTATTTGAAAATAGCAATATTAAAAGTTCGATGTATTCCAAAAATGATATAGCATTGAAAAATTTGAATGATCAAATGCCTATGTATAAATGTATATATTATATGCAAATATTTTTTACGAAGTATCTATCATGAAAACTTTAAAGGCATTGCCAGATTTATGAAATAATTTCATTTCCACTATTTTATTTTTGCCGTGTAGCCTGCGGGCTATACAAGTTCAAGGTTAGTGAGAAGTTTGGTTAAACTTCCAAACATCTTACACCGAGCATCGTTTTCCTGAAGTTCGGTAAAATAATTGTTTAAATTAAAGAAGAGCATGAGGTTTAACGATTGTTTCCTGCTCTTAAAAGATAACGAATGTCATAATATATTCCACACGTTCTATGTACATTTATACTCTTCAATAAAATATGACTTAGAACACGTCCATATTTAAGGAAATGCTCCTATTTGTCTGTTGCTACCGAAGTTCTGTCAGGACTGAGAGGGATTTCTGTCCCCCTACCCTCTCTCTCTCTCATCATGGGAGAACATATCCGAGATTACTACTGCGACTCGCGAGCGATAATACGAAATAAAAAGGGGAACAAAGAAAGTAATAAGCCCTAGAGAAAATAATCCAGAAGAAAAACGAGAGAAAACACTGTGCTTCGAAGACTGGACTTGCATTTTTCAACGTCAAAACTTTTTTTCTGCTTCTTCTTCATCGTCTTCTGGTTTATGCTGAATGCGTCCCCTCGACCCTAAAGTTCGATAGACGCGAATCCGGACAGGAAACAGAAAAAGTTAAAGGGAATATGCAGATAGTTTTATTTGTAAAGTACTTATTGTCCTTTACTTCTTTTGAACTAAAATGAGAATAATTGAGTATAAGAATCCGAGTTTATTTTATTCTTCTTCTTTCATATAATGCTTATAATGCCATAATTAGTTGTTAAAGCAGATTAGTTTTTGTTTTGTATCAGAGTACCTAGTCAAAATCTGATTTTTTGGATCATTTAAAATAATCTCAAAAATAATTAAGTGGAAATTTATTTCTCTTACCGAAAAAGTTAATCTGAATTTTTCACAGATTAAAAAAAAATTTATAGGCCATTGAATTAATATAAATAATTCTTAATGATCTGTTGGGATGGAAGTTTCTAATGTATCCCCCGAGGTTTTATATAGGCGATTCTAAAAAAGTCGGCCACTTTGGCGAGTGCAAGTTCTGAAAAAAAGTTGTTCACATATTCTGAACGTAGTGAAATAGTGCAAAATAATAAGGTCTTATTTAATTTTTTTTATAAAATTCAGTATGAATGATGTTTTTCATATAATGCCGTAATAAATACAATAATAATAATAACCTCTGGAAATTTTTCAATGTACTGGTGGTTCGGAACCCACCTTAAGCTGTAGGTCCTCCCATCGTGCACTTGACTGCAACCCAGTCCGTGAATGATGGGGTAAAAACCAGGTTTTGTCCAATATGTCTGAGGAGACTGCTCTCATCACATTACTTGATTGCATTATAAAAATGCGTCCGTGACTGATGATATATACCGGGACAGTCCCGTGCAAAATGATCAACTAAAAATCCAACTCTAACCAAAAATGCCTTCGACATGTTGGACAGTATAAGCCTGTGACAACATTTCAACACAGAAATGTTTATAATAATAATAATAGTTCATGACACATAAATATTTATTATTAATAAACAATCATGTGTAATTACATAATAGTAAAATTCTTGTAAACATAAGAATGAAAAAATTTCTGCTATTCTATATTCTATTTATTTGAAACTTTCCTTTCTGTTTTTTTTGCAGTGAAAACATTAGACTTACGTAGTTAGGTTGTGAACTTTCCTTTCTTCAAATTTTCTTTTTTTTCTGTTTTGCCTGTCGTATCTTCAGATCATGAATTAGCTTGAATAAATTTATAAGGAAAAATATTTTGATACATACCTCTATTGTAGCTGTAAAATGGAAATGAGTATTTTTAATATGATAAACTTTATTCTTTTATATCTAGATCTGAGACGATCATCGTGATTATGTGTGTGATACTATTTTTATTTCTCAATTACAATGGCTTATCCCTCTGCACCGTCATGTATTTGAAGTGCAAGGAATGATAGAGCTCCGCTCTCTGACACTGATAGTACGATCTCGAAACGCTCAACTGTGACCGACAGGACATCTGGCACGCAAAATTTTAATAATATTTCATGTTTGCGCTGATTCCAAATCGGAACTTATTTTTTGATATGTATCAAGTATTTGAGAAGTTTTCTGAAAAACCAATGGTTATAAAATGTGTGTTTTTTTATAGTATGTTTATACTAATTATATAATTTAGGTTGCAGAGAGATAAATAACGGTAATAGTAGTTTAATGTTGCTAAAATTCGAGAAAACTGGCCCTGGAGAAATGGGACCGACAGGACGTTTTTGATAGTTTTTTATTTTTAGCTACAATTATAAATTATCAAGAGTCATCAAAATGAGGGAGGTTGTTTTCACGTTGAGCTCCTATTTTGAAAACTTTTGGCAGTTACCATCTCTTGATTATCATTAATTGCAAGGCTTGCACACAAAATGGCCAACTTTATTGAGAATCACCTGTATTTTCCTTATGACTCTTCCTTATTTCAAAACGATATTTTAATTTCAAAAATTCCTCAATACGTTGAAGAATATATGCAACTTAAATAAGCGCCAAGAATAACTTCGTAGAGTAAGAAGGAGACCCTCTTACTTTAAGAATATATATTCTTGTCCATATGATAATAAGGTATAGTTAATCATAGACTATAAAGGTTATGTCTCGGTGTGATTGCGTGAAATAAATACATAATTAATATATGTATATAGTGCTTTGAGAAATTTTTAATTGAAAAGTAAATATACATATTATAAAAATTAAAATCGCAAAACAATCGAAAGCAAAACAATCAATACCAAAAATAAAAAAAAACTGATTTAGAAGCACGTAGCATAAAACATTAAAAGAAGCTATTGAACAGAGCAAGGCGTATTTTTCTTAGCGTATTTCTTCTTCCCCACTCATATGCTCATTTTAAGAATATTTTCCACAGTTGTCTAGAAGATACTCTTCAAGTAAGAATTTCGCTCACATCATTAAGAATATTACTAAAAATATGCCTGTAATAAAATGACAATCTTAATATTAGAATATCGTTTTTTCGGTGGAAGCTGGAATTGAACCCGAAAGCCGTCGCCGACGGAGTGATTTCAAAGCCTATGCCTTTGCCCTCACGATCATCGTGAAGAAAATTAAAGGTCATGATTACTGAGACATATACTTTCATATAATTATGAAAAAATTCAACACTCAAATAAGGTTCTTGTTAATATTTCTGGTAACAGAAGTGTCGCGATCTTGTGTTGATTTCCAGAAATCTGTCTTTTGTCTCATGTAATTGTGCTGAATGTGTCAATTGACGCTTTGGCGTAAATGTCCAAATCTCGAACAATCGCGATTTTTTAATTGTATTCTTAGTTATAAAAGTATAAATAATTATAGTGAATTGTGAATTTAGTTGTGTTATAAGAAGAAATTGCGCGTTATCTTTCTAAACCCTGATACTCCAGTAATATTTCCATACCAAACAATGATTTTTTGGGTGTCTTTCAAAAATATTCTCGAAAATATTAACGCTGTAAAAATAAATGAAGTGAATTTTGAAGAATTTGTGTATTGGTCAAATGATCTACATTCATATTATGTAAAATTACAAACAAAACAAATTCAGAAACAGAACGTATCAACAATACCCTACTTTTACTTCAAGTGTTGTATCTATAGCCATTTATTACTATATGTATTCGCATATAGATTATAGAGAGGCGAAATTTTAGCAAATCGGAACATAAATGCTTCGCTTTGTTGTCGGAAACTTTTGTTAGATTATTTTCTTTGGGAAAATGTAACATGTGGTCCTGGCGATTTCAGAGGGGGTTAGGAAAGCTCCAGGAACATAGAAGATTATCGAAATTCAATAGTCAAAAATCGATGTCTACCAGAAAATCTGGTTAATATCTAGTAAATATTTCTAGTTAACCATAACAGAATCTCATCCGAATTTCTGTTAACATTAACCGGAAAATTGTGAACCAGAAACTTCTGATACTTTTAACAAAAATTTATAGTAAGTGCATATTTGACACTATTCTAGTTAAATTAACTAGAATTTTGGTTGATTTAACCGAAATTTTTGTTGAGTGAAAAACTTTCACATTTAAATTATTTTCGTAGCGGATTATTATCACGGAGTTATAATAAGGAGACTGATCAGGACAAAGTGCCTCGAGTTTCGACTGCCCTAATAGAAATTTAATTTGAAACTTTCTTTCCGAAGCTTTCCATATCTTTCAGATCCTTTCCGAAACCTGCATCCGAAATTTTATCGGAAAGTATACCATCTGTACCACCATTTTCGTGCAGAATCTTTCAGAATTGATCAGAACGTGTCCCAGCGGTATCTTTCCGTTTTTTTCCGAACTTTTCCGAAACTGTCCCGCGCGCATTTTTGCCACTTTCTATCAGATTTGATCAAAAAACCAAATTATGTAATATTATTATATAAATATTGTTTAAGGCCATGTAACAAGTAGACCAGCTGATAAAGGCAGTCCTGAGATAAAAACAGTGAAACTCTTCAACAGCCCTCCCCTCTATAGCCCTTCTGAAAATTAAGGTCGCCCCGCAGGTTGATGACAGAACATAGAAGAGATCTAATGTATTTTGTCACCGATACTTACAAATAAAAGTTTAAATAACGCGGACAAAATTTTCGGAAAATATTAATAAATATTGAAGAGACGTTTATGACAAGGTAAATAATTAGGGGAAGGAAAAGAGATAACGACCGACGCATTTTGGATTAACGGCAGAAGTTTGAGTTCTATCTTTCTCTGTCGGCAATCATGCAGTCTGTATTACCCACAGATTCGTCGAAGTTCGAAGTTGTCCACTCGCTGCGATAGTACTGCTCTCCCAGAGCTGATACGTATGTCAGACCAATTTTTTTTAATTTGCATTTCAAGTGCAAGCATTAGTTCTTGCATTATCTGTATATAATGTTCGTGAGCGATTTTCGGTGGTTTGTCCCACTTTGATCAATAACTAGCCCCTTGACAACATTGAAAAAAGCTTCCGGGGTTTTACAGCGCGGTCGTTATTTCTCCAAATTAGTAATTTAAAAAAACTTTTTCCACAATTCTAATTATTCAGGGCCAGAGACTCCTTCCTTCAAGCCTTCTATTTAGCGTGCCAAATTTTCAGCATAATATCTCATTCACAAACTTTCAGAGCGATACCTCATTTTACTTAGACGTAAGTTTAGAAAGAAAAATTTTAAGTAATTGTGAATAAGCTTTTCAAATAAAAATATATTAGATGATTAGAAAGTAAAAAAAGATTTATTTAATAAATTTCAAAATTTAATAATTTTATTAATTAAATAATTTTCTCAACCTCGCTTAAAAAATTATTTTGTTTGTTCAAATTATTACTAATAATTTTTGAATAATAATAATTTGCAAAAACAAAATCATACATTATTATTAATATTGATGATTAATCATTTCTGATAAGATCTGATAAAAATAAATGGGACATTTATGATCAAATCTGATGGAATACTCGTGGGACACTTTTGATAAGATCTGATAAAATTATATTGGGACAAATTTTCGAAAAGAAACTCAAAAATTGTTAAAAAGATTCTGATTAAATCTTACAAGAATATTTTTCCGACTGTTTCAGAATTGATCAGTAATTTCCTTTCGAAATCTTTTTGATTTTTTGGGCAGGGTACAGTAACTGCACATTAACAACCAAACTTGGACGCTTTAAGCCAACGCTCAAATCTAAGCGGACTTGTGCACTGTCATTTGCTATGTCGTTTTCTCTCGCGAGAAGTGTACGAGTGAGTATCGTGTTTAAAGACAACTGAAAACTGAGGTTATTTTTCCGTAAATATTGTCAGTGGAATTTTTTAATATACGTTCTTGTTTATTTCCGTTCTTATGTACAGAAATAAGTTAACAAATTTCGACCTGGAAACTACGGGTAAGTAATACAGATTTAATTTTAATAACTAAATGATATAGAATGTGTAGATTGAATGATGTGACTGTAAATACTTTTAACGGTTAAGTTTACTTGGAGACATGATATAAAGGCCTATTCTACAATCTCCATGCCGTCGGACTCAGATGCTTTCTTTGTTGGGTTATTTTCAAACCATGTACACCAAACTCTCGCTTTTAGTCCAGTGTCGGGGTTGCCTTCAAATAGTCTTGGACTGGTTACGGGGGATCGAAACATTAACAGTGAGGGCCGCCTGACTCGTTTATCATTGGAATATATATATAATGTTGCCACCGCTCTCTCTCTGCTAACTTGAGAAACTGTGGGAGCCAGCAGTTCTAGGAAGGCTAAGAACGGCATGACTGAACGCGAGAGTTTGGTGAAATTAAAAAAAGTAAGAGGTCAGTTATACAGCTGCAAGATATGAAATTTGTACAGAAAACGTATTTCATATTTCTTTATAGTCTATTTTAAATTCAGTTTTTAAAGTTCAACTACGTAGCCACGCTCGACCCTCATTAAAATCTTTTAAAGAATGTACGTACGAAGCGATATTTTACATTGATACAATCAAAATGATGTTGGATAAGCTTTCGAAAGCTCTGGATATCAGATTTTTTTTAATTACGTATATTTATATATTTGGACGCACTGATTACGAATATGATAGTGAAAATTGGTGCAAATTTGAATTTCTTGCAAAAAACATAAAAGTGTATAAAATCTTGGTTCTTCCGTTTATCGTAGACCTCATCGAAATGCACATTGTAGGTTTTATCAATTTTTAACCTATGCGTAACAGTTTTCGGGATATTCAAGGTGGAAGCTAGAAAATCACAAACATTTAATATTTCTTAAAGTATTACTGTTACATACCTGCATTATTTCTGTGACCAGACACGGGGGTACCTTTCCACCCTCATGAAACTTTAGTAAGGGGAACCTAGGTGACCGTAATTGTGTTTGTGACCAGTCGCAGGGATGCCTTACCGCTTCTGATGAAAAGTTGGAATGAGGAAGCTATGTGACCCACATTATTTTTGTGACCAGTCACAGGGGTGCCCCCTCCCCCTCCGTCGATGAGGTGGGGAAAAGAGGGAAGCTACGTGCCCTACATTATTTCTATGATGAGTCATAGGAGTGCCTGTCTGCCCCCGTTATGAATTAAGAAAGAGAATCTTTGCAATATACATTATTTTTATGACAGGTCAATGGGGTGCCTTTCCACCCCTATGGAACGCTGCAATAAGAATTATATATATAACGTACGTTATTTCTGTGACAAGTCACAGGGATACCTTCCTGGCACCCATAAAACGTTGGAAAGGAAATAGTATGTGATGTATTTTGATAAGATCAACAACTGCTGTCTGAAATGCCTTTCGAAATTCTCATAAATTTTGGAAATTAATGGAAAAATTCATCATTTTATACGTTTTATAAAACGATTTTCACCACAGAAACAGGATAGGTCAAATAGGTTTCCCTTTCCAACGTCTCAGAAAGGGGAAGATGTCGTTAAGGTATTTCTGTGACTGGACAAAGAAATAGTGTAGATCACACAAGTTTCCCTTTCCAACGTCTAATGGGGTGCAGGAAGGCACCCCTTTGATAGATCCCAGTAATAGTTTACTAAATAGGAAATGTTTGTGATTTTCCATCTGCAGTTTCGAATATCCCGAAAACGATTACTCATCAGCTAAATAATAATATGACATAAAATATGCATATTTAAGAAGCCTAGAAAATTTAAGTGAAATATTTTCCGGAATTTCCCTTATTTATGGAAATAAGTGGGGGAAACGTGATTTCACGCGTTATTTAAATGATTTTATACGTTTTCTTAAATGAATTTTCCAATAAAAAACAAATTGGCGGCAATCTTTACTATCATATGCATAATCAGCACATCAAAATACATAACGAAACATAATTTTAAAAAAATCGAAGGTCTGGCGCTTCCTCAACTACAGACATATTTTTTCCTCAGGTCTTAAACCTTAGATATACATTTACACTCAACTTTCATTAAAATTACAATGTTATGAAACTCTTTTCGAATTTATATGTTACGTGATAGCTTAAAAGGCTTATTATACAGTTAATAATAATTTAGGTAAAACAAGTTATTTTGCATTTAATACCCATTGAAAAAGCTTCTAAGACCTAATTAACTCCAGAAAATAGTAACAAATTTATATTAGGCTTTATCAATATTAATTTTAGCTAAATAATAGAACATTTGTATTCTCCTTTTAATTTAAATGATTCTGCTTTTTAGATATCTTTTTTTGTGTCTATTTACTCTAATATTAACAGAATCTTCTAAATTTTGTATATGGTGATCGGCCTGAGTGATATTGGGCGTGTGTCAGAGAGCTAGATAAAATGTTCGTCGAATAATTGTAACGCTTGCTGAGGATACTGTTTAAGCCGAGCTTGTGGAATTAGAGAATTGGAGAATCAACGATCATGCATGCGATATCCCTTTATCACTGGAACACACGGCGCTGCGCGACGCTTCCACCACTTTGGTTCTTCCAAATAAATCCATGTCCCATAAGTACATACCGGGTGACTAGAAGTTTCAATTCAATGGTGGTT
>NC_046657.1:137999734-138022407 GCF_010883055.1 Belonocnema kinseyi | reverse complement strand
TTCGTTTAAGGTTTTTACGTCACGAAGTCGATGTTTCAGATTTTGAGGACGAGCTATCACAGTGATCGAGAATGAAACCTTTGAATATTTCCTATATAATATTTAACCTAAGCTTCATTTGACAAAAATCAAGTTGCCGAACAACTATTTTCAATCAATCTTATTTCACGTATTACGTAAGGATTTTATGAGGGAGGAGGGTCTAAATAGATGCTTATTCTTGTATATTCATAATGCAAAAATGTGCTTACGTAACTCTTGAATAGTCCCAAATTGTCAATTAACATATAGCCTCTATTTGTCCTAACAATCAGTTATCATTATTTCTTTTTTACCAAATTCTGACTTGACATCATTTTTACATTTCAGAATTTTTATTTGCCATAAATTTACTTTTTATCCTTAACTTTCTGAATTATCACATAACTAAATATTCATTACACAAATCGCCATTTGTCATAATTCTAAATTCACTTATTTTTCGCGTAACAGAAATTTCATTGCATTTTCTTATAAAATTTTTCGTAAGACTAACAGGTTAATCCATTAATGGACATGAGTCGTATTTTCGACCTGAAAACAAGCCTTCTTTAAAACTCTGTAGTCACCGTTCCAACAAAGCGAAGAGACTGCGCCGCATGGCAGTTACCAGGTAAGGAAATTTTTTAATTTTTTTGAAATAGTTGTGTTAATTAGGTGAGTACAAAGAACAATACAAAAAGTCACTAAATTTTATCGACGGACACTAGTTTTGGCCATTAATAGGTTAAATAGTGATAGGGCTAGAATTAGGGAATTTCCCGTAACACTAGCTCTGGAAGAGGTGGAAATGGTTTAGTCTTACAGTCAATTTTATAATAGCGGACAGTTTGAACAGATACGTCATTATTTCTAATGCAAATTTGGCCTGAAAAGAATTAAACTAAAATGAAAATTATGACAACAAAATTTGGGTAAAAATGATATGCAATGGAAACAGGAAAAATAAATATTATAGCAAATATAAATTCGAAAATATGAAAAGTATGCCAAATGATACTTCGCTATTTGGGGCATATTCATGCGCCTCGTCGAAAATTCTAGACATCGTAAATTAACATCAAGATACTCCTGATATAAATCCATTGGCATGTATGTATCTCTGCTTTTCTTTTGTTTTCGATGCCGCACACCCAAATAAAAATGCTTCGACTTGAGTTCGACTTGAATTACCCCCAATCAAGACATGCTGAAATTGAAAAGTACGACTTGAGCTTGTCTCAGTGTTGAGAGGGAGCCAGACTTCAATTTATGTCTTGGAGAAAAGTTTCGATGTCTTGAAGACATTAATTTATCTCTTGAGTCGTATTTTTATGACTCCAACGCGTGCGGTGTATAACTTCGAGCATATACCTGCCCTAACAAAAAGGTTATTTCTAACAGTCATAAAAGCTAATCTTTGTCAATTGCTAAACAATCTTGTATATATATATATATTAAATCAACTTATTTACGGATTGTTATTTGTATTATACTTGTTTGACGATGATACCAAAAAGGTTGTTTGTTTTCATGTATTTCTAACGGCTTAGGAGATCCTTCTAGAAAGTTACAATTTTTATTTTTTTAAGAAAATTTTTAAGGGTTATACTTGTTCAGAACCACCGATTCTGAATTTTTTAATTAAAAATAACTAATTTAATAATTACAAATTTTTCATTCATTAATTTTATTCTCATTTGTCAGCCAAAAAGGTTTGATAATCTCAGCCAAGACAAGGCTCGACTTAAGACAAGTAAACGCCGTTTTACCTGTCGTGGCCCTAAAAGTAAGACGAAGTGCTATGTCTCGACTCAGTTTTGAGACGCAGCCAGACATTGATGTTGTGGAGACGAACTCAAGACATAACCAAGTCGAACTCAAGTCGAAGCATTTTTAGTCGGGCATATACGATTTAATTCGCAGTATTATCAATCAGGCGTAAGATTTAACTTATCCACCCGTTACATATTTGCGAATGCGTGTGTATATTACACACAGGGTCCAGACGCTGAGAACTGGCGAGCACCCCGCGAGATTTCCATAATTTGAATTGTAAAAGTATTCGGCGCCAATTTCAGTCACCGAATTTATGCATTCCGCCCTAGTCGAGGCCGTGTTCCACGATTTAAGCACACCCAGCATTCCCCAAGGTCTCCGCAACCCTCTTTCCTCCAGTCGGACTCGTGCCTTCCGTTGGCCGATTCATGTATGAAATTTTCGACGAAATTGGTACCCGGCTCTTCCTGTCTCGGTCTTGCTAACGACCCCTCTATCCTTTTTTGCGAAACGATTCCTCAAAGTAGACTAGCTTCAATTCTTCCGTCAATATCGATTCGGAAATGATACGATACTGTCTTCCTTTTAAGTCTCGCTCTCAAAAACCTCATACTCTCTGTTGCAATATGTATTTGTATTTACTGCGGTGTAATTTAATGTCCTGGTTGAATTTTGCTCCGAGATAGGAAAATAAGTGAAAAATAGGAAATGAAACGCTGCTAAATATAATGTCAAATGTGTCCGAAGTTTTTTGTGTGGATAAAAACAACATTTATTAAAAAATTATTATTTATCAGACGTGCGAAACGACCGAGAATTTTTGAATTCACATGAAGTTGTGCTTATGTTCTCAAAAATAACTACTGTAATGACACATCCACAACAACACACCTCATTTGCATCTTTAGCTGACGCTAACCCTTTCAGATTTTCGTCCTCAACATGCGTGCATGTAATAACTACCCTGGATCCCTACCAAGGGTGCAAAATCCGTGGCGCCGCTCAGGCGCCAGCCGACTATTATCAGACACCCTTTTTCTGCATAAAATACACAAATGCGGACATCAAGGCAAATTATATTATCGGTTCCAAAACAGAAAAAAATATCTTAATAATAGGAACACTGTGTATTATTATTACATTTCTACATACATAATATCTAGATCCTAAAGTTCATTAGGAATTTAATTATACAAAGACTGTCTGAATTATAACTATACTCGGAAGAGTTTCTTTACTTTAACACGGAAAAATAATAAGTGATAAAGTAATTCAAGAAAATAATAATTGGACATGGATTATTTGTATATTATTCGAATGTTTAGTTGAACTAAAGGAAAATAATTTAAAACTAAATTATAGCGAGTCGTAGCCCTGTTATACCCCAAAATAAAGCATTAACATCAGTGACTCCTTGATTTTTTTAAATATAAGACATCAAAACTATATTCTCAAAAGTATCAAGTTTTAGTAAATTAATAAGATCTTATTGAAAATTTACACTAGTAATATATTCACAACTAAAGTTGCATTAGCTAATATTTTTCGTGAATTTCAGCGCCAAACACACAATGACCAACATTATGTCCTGGGCCTAATACCAAATCACCAATTACATTATTGGCAAAAAAAGTGTTTTATTTTTTAAAAATATTATGTTTATTTTCGAACATGACAAATTTCATTTCATATTAGGTACAAGTTCAAGAAAAATCTCGACCAGGATACAAATCCCATGATCATGAGCAAAATGAATGAAACTTGATCAAAAAGATATATTTTAGATCCTAGTATTTATATGCATCTTCATATTTTGAATTTTCTATGCAAGTAGGAGTGTGTAGTTAAAGATTAAATAACGCAAATCTCTGTAATCTTTAAGGTGTACATCCACATTGTCACCGTGACATTAGCGATACGCTAAAGTCTTTTTACCAGAAATTTGTTAATTTATATTTATGTTCGGAATTACCTTTAAGTAAATATTAAGCTACAATTCTTTCTTTACAAATTCTTCTCTGATTCGTGTTGTTATGTTGAAAATAGTATTTTTGTTTTCATATTATTTATTATGGTTAGAACAAAATATCCTGCGACTCTTCTTTACGATTTGTTACATATCTCGTATTTTTTGTCATACACAGAAATGATTTAGGAATTTCCAAGCGCTGAAATTCCTCCAAAATCTTTCTCCATACTTTGCGTTTTTTATTATCTCAAAATTTGAATTTTCGAATATTTTCTCATCGAATTTTCGACGAATAAAACTAAAATCACAAGTCCTAAAAAAAATTGTGCAAATAAATTTTGTAGGCGTTTTTATAATCTGAAATTCTTTGCTGAAATTTTTTCCTCACCTCACGCCATTTGGTTCAAAATTTAAATTTTAGATTTTCTGCATAGTACTGTAAATTAATAAAACTAAAATGACAAGTCCAATTGAAAACTGGTTAAAAGAAATTTTGCAGGACTTTTCAAAAGCTAGAATTGCTCTTCTATAATTACTCTCCTAATCTTAAATGATGAGATTGTAATAAATAGTAAGAAATTTGTATCTCTTTTTTGGGTGAACAGCTTTTTTCTTTTAGTTTTTTTCGAGCCTTTGTCTTTTTCCCGCAAAGTTTTCATTTTTATTTCTAATGTCATTTTTTATGATTGAAACCAAAACTGCAAGCCCTATACAAGAAAATATTACTTACAAATTTGTAGATATTTTGTGGGATTCAAAAAGTCGTTACAATAATCTGGAACGGCTTTCAAAAAGCAACTTTCTTTTCTCTTGATTCTTTTTCATATCGGGCTTTGATTGTCCAAATAAAAAAGTTATGCATAATTCATGTATAGTGGATAAAACACTGATATTTTGCATTTGTTTCTTACAGAAAAATTTGGAAAACAAATAAAAAATATTATCATCTTGCTATTATGTACAAACTATATATAACTTTTTTCGCCGGGGTAACTTACACTTTTCATTTTCGATTGAATTTTTAAAATTTTCTAAATGCTATAACTCTGTTCATTTCTTTCATCGAAAAAAGTCATTAGGATAATTTTTTCGGATTCCTGAATAATACGAATAACCGTAAATGAAATTCGTATAGCTTGAACAATTTTTAGTTAACGAAATTTTTCTTTTTGTAATACCTAGAAAAATTGTTCCAAAGCTTGATTTGATTTTCTCATTTTCTCTGGAGTTATCGTGCTTACGTACGGACGGACAACCGGACGGACGGACATACACAGACATACGCTATCGCATAAATTTTATTTTCCTCTCCAGGGTGTCTCAAAACATGGAGGTCCGTTGAGAAAGTGAGGTGTGAAGTTTCTGACAATTCTAATACTTTATCATAAATAAACAGAATGCAAAAAGGATTTAAAAGATTTTGGCGTTTGGGATTTTCTGACATAATACGTTTCATTTGTTATATCATTTTAAGCAATCAGGGAAAAATCACCAAATGTATTAAAAAGTGTTAGGTCGACCTTTGGTATACAAAAAACAAAATTTCGAATTAGAATGCGACCGGTCAGTGACACCCTGAATAAATTTCTTTATTTATTGAGAAATTAAATAAAAATAAAAATGTTAATGAAGGCTTCGTAAAAAGTAGAATGCTCAATATTTAATTGCATATAAATATGTCCGGGAAATAATTTTCAAAACAGCGTATAAAAGATATTCAAAAGCCGGTGGTCAGAGAATTTGTAAAAAAAAAATTAGTGACAGGATCAAGGAAAATGAATTTTAAGGAAGTTCAGTCGTGTTTGGAGTGAACAAAACTTCTTTGCTGTTGGTTCTCATGATTTTTTGCAATTTGTCAACAACTTTGATAGTCATTCCTATTGCAAAAATCTGTGGAAAATGTGTTGCTATCAGGGACTGAGAATGAATCCCGAGTGAGCCAAAAGTGAATCCCGCGGTGAGTACGTTTGTACTGAGAGAACTTTTCCTTGATCGAAATGGTTGAATCTCTATACTCTTAAAACGTTCAGGAAGGTGAAACCTAAGAGCTAAAACCCCAATACATTTCTCAAGAGATCAATCCTTAGTAAGTCAGAATCTTCCGGTTCTGATGCCTTTTTTCTCCTGATTTTGCTATAGTTAATCTATATGTACTGCAAAAATGTGTATTATTTAAATACCTGTGAAAGCCGTTAAGAAGAATTAAATTATGGGAGCAACTTCTTTTGAAGAATTCGAAAAACAATTTAGAAGTTTTATAATAATCTAGAAATATTATGCGATAATTTCTTTAAATAGATTTCTGGAAAAATTTAAGTTTAATTAAAAAGAATATTTTTAATTTTTGAAGATTTAAAAATATGTCGAAAAAGAATATGGAAGACTTTAAGACAATTCTTTAAATTGTTCAAGATGAAAAAATTCTAGGTAAACTCATTTATGCAGAGAGTCAAGAGAAGGACAAAAATATTCTTAAAACTTATGGTGTAATTTTAAATGATTTTTTTGTGATGAATTCTAAGGGATAATTGAAAAAGAATACAAAATTTTTTTAATCATTTCCGAATATCTACAAAAATAGTGTAGCAGATTTTAAAGCAAAATTTTGCCACAATGCATAATTTTATACCAAATTTGAGTAAGCTTAAAGGATACTTAGAAGTTTTGAAACGATTCGAAAATAATATAAGCTGATGAATTTTGCAAGGTTTCCTGGAAATAAAGAATATTCTTCAGGTTCCAAAAAATAAAAACTTTTTTTGTTTTGAAATAGTAATTTTAATAAAATATTGAAAAAGATTGAAAAACATTATGAAACATTTCTAAAATGTTCAAAGAAGGATCTCAAAGACTTTGAGGCAATTTTGTTTAGTTTTTCAGCATTTGAAAAAAATGAAAAAAAAAATAATTTTTTTAAGATCAATGGGAAAAATTTTGATGCTTTTTTATTTTGAAAAATGAAAATTTTACTTTGAGAGAAAACTGAAATAGATTTCAAAATATTTCCTCAAAATTAAAAAAAAAGAGTAGGGGATTCTAAATCAAAATGCTTCAATTTGGTAATTTTGATGAATAAAAAAAATAAAATCAAATAAATTCAAGAAATATTTAGATAATTTAAAGAGAATGAAAAATAATTTTAAGCTTTTTAATAATGCGGCCTTTGTTCACAGATTACAAACCAAAAAAATTCGAAGCTGTAACAGAATTTTGAAAAAATTCAATTAAAAAAATATATTTTTTAAAAATTCCTAAGAAAATTTTGAAGATTTAAATGCATTTTTTACGTTTGGAATGATTTTTCAATATTTTAACAAAAATGAAAGTCATCTAAAAATATGCTAATATTTAAACAGTTTTTGAATACATTTATAATAGTTTAAAACTTGAAAGCATTTTCGCAAATTTATCAAATATTTGTTATTCCTTTCAAACTTCTAAAAGTTCGAAATATCTTTAATAAAAGCTTAAGTTTTTCATAATATTTTTTACAATTCTGTGAGATAAATTTTTTAGTCTTTAAATCTTCAACTGCCTTTTTTGAAATATCTGAAATATTAAAACATCTTTTCTAATTTTCTCAAGAATCTTTTAAAATTCATATTAATTCTTTTAAAAGCACTCAGTGTTACATCAAAATATTGTTTTATGCCTATACAGCACTTCATCTTAGAAAAACATAATTTATAAAACGCCTAGTAGGGTTTTTAAGTTAATACAAAAAATGTTACGTAACTCTGGTGAAGGGGAGGAGGCGCAGAAAATGCTAGTCTGTCGCATAGGGGAGGTGTGGGTTGGAGAGAAAAGGTAGAAAATAACGTTAAGGAATATGTGCACGCTACCAAAAATGTGGATACAAATTTAAGGGATTAAGTTACACGCAAGTGAAAGTAAAAATGTAGTTTTTTGTTCAACTTACTCAAAAGTAAAAATAAGCCCAAGACTTTAATGCTGTTCGTCCAAAGTTCGGTTGCAAGTCAAATGCACTAAAACTTGTGGCCAGTCTAAAAAAGATGTTGAAAATCATTTTAAAAATATATTAATATGGTGAATTATATATAATATTTGTAATTCATGTCCAGTTAAGAAGTATTATGACGATAATTTGTAAATTGTGCTGAAATGTACTATAAAGGTCATTGTTAAACCTTATGTTTGTCTTAAAAAGGAAATGCGCATAGTTTTGAAAAGGATGTACGTTTTAGAATTTTGTTCTACAATATCAATTTCATAGTGATAGTTTTGAAATATATCCCGAATGCAGTCAAAGTTTTAATTCCAATTTCCTAATCAATTAGAGTAACATTTTGAAGTGATTTCTGAAAAATTTCACAATTTTGATCGGCATGTAACATTTATAATTTTCATAAAAATGAAAAATACCAGGAAGAAAATTCGCGAGTCTTTTTATCTTTACCACTAAGTTTGATACTATTTTTTAGTAGTCTTTAAACAAAATTTAATGAGGTAATGTGTAGTATTTTCTAATTTTCAGTCAGAAATATCTTCTTGGAGAACTTGATCTCCAGTATGAGACCCTGGGAAAGTGTGTCGAAGGCAGCCAAATACAAAGATATTTTTGCTTTGAACGAAGCTTCGGACAATGCTTCAGACAAAGCTTTTAAAACAAAGAGTGTCTCCGAAATGTGTACATGGATTCGTTGAGAAGTAAAGATAAAAATTTTTACGATCACATTAGAATCCTAAAAATGCAAATGCAATAATAATTTACTTTCAAAGTTCAAAAGCGTAATAAGTTTTAATATTTTTTGAAAAACGGAATAAAATAATGAACGCTTACGATTGACGTCTCGTTCTCAGGATTACAATTTTAGTTTCACTACTTTCCGTTAGATTGTCACAAAATTCAGAGCCGAAAGAAGGAGAATTCTCCAGAGCGTCCCGCTGCGTCCATTATTTCAAACTTCATTCGATTCATTGTGTGAGCTGTCGCAAGACGTAGTAAGTCAAGTTACATGTTTATTATACTTTTTTTGACATTGTTCAATCATGGGAAGACATCATAAACATAAAAAACATGATAGTGACGACTTTCGTGAATTGTTGTGAAAAGTGAAAAGACTTAAAAGAGAAGTAAGAGCTCGTAAACGATCGAGAGACACATCGTCGCGATTGCGGTCCTCTTCACGAATTTTATCCCGAAGGACGCGGAGCCCTTCAAGGAGACGTGTAGTCCGTTCTTATTTTTGGCGCTCGCAATCAAGCCGATCGCGTTTTCATTCTTGGCGATCCTGTTTAAGAAGTTGTCATTCGCGACGCGCGTCGCGTAAACCTTCCAGGTCTTCCTCCAGACTCTCTTAATGCCTTAACCCTGGTAAGTTTTCCGCTAAAATTTTGAGGCGGCGAAGATCATTCTTGAGGTGATATGAGTGCCGATCTACTAGTAGAGCCTGTACATAAGTATAGGACGAATACAGTTTTTTCTTTGCAGAAGCCCCATCTAAAGAGGGGCTGTCATTAGTTGACCCCAGGCATCTTGATGGAGCGCAGTACGTCATTCACCAACAGCATTGTAGTTTTCTCAGGTTCCATGAAATGGGACCAAAAGGTTTGATGCCTGAGCGTAGCCAACGCCGGGCACTAGCAAAGTACATGCAAAGATGTTTCATATGGTAGTTTAAGTGGTCATGCCCAGTGAGCATCTGAACCACTTTCCTTAGGGGCCGTTCACATATTACGTCACGCGCCAGGGGGGTGGGGATTTGTTACGAAGTGTTGCATGAGAGTAAGGGGTCATTAACTGCGTTACGTAACGCGGATTTTATGATTTTATGCGATAAACAATTCAAATTTTAGTGCGGATTGTATTAGGTTTATGTTGGCAATGAGTTGTGTTGATATTGGCAGAGCTGCTTATGTGGTGCATTGTAAGAGAGAAACAAACGACTGCGGCAAATAAATAAATAAATATTTTATAAACTAATCAATCTGAATTTAAAATTATTAATCCAGAAAACATAATATTTGAATAATCTATAAGTGATATTAGGATGCACACTGCGTTTGCAACACTGTAAAATAGCAACATCAAGATTTGTTACGTTACCGAGGGGGGGGGGGGGGCATCCGTATCGGTAAGTTGCGCTACAACGGGGGAGGGGGGTCCAAAATTGGTGACAAATTGCGTTACGTAATATGTGAACGGCCCCTTACGTCCTTCTTTGAAAATATCAGGATTTCCCTGGCTCTGTCCATTCTGAGAGTATAGCCCAGGATGGACTTTGCCTGTCGGCAACCCTGGATCTGCTCCCAGTATTCTCGGTGCTTAGTGCGGATCCAGCTTTTGATGGCAAGGTCGATGCAGCAAGACGCTAGTACCAGTACCGGTTCCGGCCCTATGTGTTTACTTGCTGCACAGCTTCTTGTCAGTTGGTCCGCTTTTTCGTTGACCTTGATCCCTGTATCGCCAGGAACCCATACGAGAGCCACTTTATTTGTTTCTGAAAGTTGGTTGAATGCCTTTTTGCATTCCCAAACCAGTTTTGATGTTGTATCTGATTTTTCCACTGAAGTTAGTGTCGCTTGTCTGTCTGAACAGATAGCAATCTGTATTTCAGCAGCATTCTCCTCTAATAGTATCTCATCACATCGAAAAACGGCGAGGAACTCCGCCTGAAAGACATTAGCATGTCTCACAAGCAGAACATCCAATTGGATTGGATCCAAATCCATCCGGATACTAGATTTCTCCTTGGAGGAATGGGTTACCATTTCCTTTCCACGCATCCCTACTTGGAATGCAGACGTGGATAGACCTGGCGAAGTCAAAGCATTTTGTTATTCTGTCCAGCCTCATTTCAAGAATCGGCAGTAAACTAATGTCACTTGGGAGCCTAGTGTGCCTCGTCCCCCGAGTCTATTTGTTTACACTCGCCAGGCAGTCCATCGCGTGTGCCGCTTTTTTAGCTATCGCGAGGTGAAGGGGTTCTTTACAGAGTATGAAGCCCATCGTTGATGTAGGCGTTATCCTTATTGCTCCTGTCAGATCCCTAAACTCTAAGGGTTGCAATCGTCACAGCCTGTCCTGCATCGTTTTAAATTCTGTCCGTGGTTACCAGGCCACCGTCGCATGTAGGATCCTTGGTTTGAGGACAGCGGAGTAGAGCCATGCAAGCATTTTAGGCCCTATTCCCCACGGGAAACCAAAAGCTTTTCCGCACATCCAAAAAGTCATGACGAATTTCCTGCATTGGGTCTTTAGGTACTTTACCAGGTTCAATTTTCTATCCAGGACTAATCCCAGATACTTAACCGCGTCTCAAAACGTCAGCCTCCCGCCACAAAAAACAGGAGCGTCAGCTGTAGACATATTGCAATTCCTCGTGAAAATGACTATACTGGTCTTTTCCGGATTAACCGTGAGCTCTGAGCTATCGTACCAGAGCTCTACGATGCGCAGCGCCGACCTTGTAAGGCACATTAACGTTTCCAGATGAGTCACCCTAATTATTACTAGGCCTTCACCCCATCTGGTTTCGAGTCTTCTTCGGCGTAGCATGCTTCCTATCCGGCTCACCAGCTGGTTTGATACTTCACAGCTCAAAGCCTCTCGCAAGATCACTTCTGGAGGGGTGTTACCAAAGGCACCCTCTATAACCAAGAAAGTTCCCACAGCATACCCCTTTTGTTCTAGCTGCTGCTCCAATTCCAATCAACAGCATGGAGTGCCGTATCTATGGAGCAGCCTGCCCCTGGTGATTTAAAGGGGCAGAAAGACCCTGCAACTTATTCCACGTTTTTCTGCCTACGATCTTTGAGGGGAAATTCCAGTCGGCCCTCCTAAAATTTTGACCCCTAGTCTTCCTCCTCTAGGTCGGAGCGACTAAACTTGGAGCTCAGTGGGACGAAATATCTGCAAATGCACCGCAGAGTTGAACTTCCTGAATCCGCAATCAAAGCTCTTGTAGCTCTGCACAACCGACTTTATTTGGGGGCAGGTACGGTTACCTTCAGGTTGACTCAACAGGGCTCCTAAGGGGGACCAGAAGCGTCCGAAGATGCCCCGGCTTAGTCGTTTATTGGCTGAGACGGGAATCTCCATGATGCATATTAATTTACACCAAATAAAAGGCGCCTCGGCGCATCTGGCCAGACGCATGTCGGTGATTCAGATAGGGCTTGTCCTAATCCAACAACCCTGCTTATACAGGGAAAGGATTAGCGGCTTGCCAGGGTCTCTATAAGCTTTGCTCCAGGGATCTAACTGTTATTAACGTGAGGCTGAGGGGTGAAGGCTAGGAAAAACTAGAGGTTGTATTTGCCTAAGCTTATTTCCCTGGCGAAGCTGATGGCTTCCCGCCTCCCATAGTGATGGAGATTCTAATTCAGCACTTCTAGGAGAATAGGATTCCTCTGCTGTTGGGTTGTGATGCGAACTGTCGTCATACGGTGTGTGGGAGCACAAATATCAATGGCAGAGGAAGATATCTAATCGAATAACGAGCGGTTACTATCTGTAGTGGTCTGGAGAGTCTTTGACGAGAAGTATCTCTCGGACCACAAATATATCTTATTTCAGCCAAACCTAGGTAAACCAGCGGTTTTCAAAAACCAGAAACCCTAGAAATAAACTTTGAGACTCATATAAAGAGGAACTCAGAGAAAGGCTAGTGGAATTTACCACAAACTATGGCAGCATTAATGAGATAGAGCACAACGCGGATTTTTTGCGAAGAGCTCTAACTTTATCGTATGAAAACAATTGCTGTACAAGCACGATTAAGTCTAGGAAAGGAGCAGAATGGTGAAATAAGCACCTGGAGAAAAATAGCAAAAATAAAAGAGTGCTGTGCAATTTGGCCAATGGAGCCAAGTTGCCTTCAGACTGGGACATCTATAAGATGGCTCAGTATGAATACAATATAAATATAAGGAGGTATAAGCAGAAAGACTGGAGGGGCTTCTGTGAGGACCTGGAAAGACATTCCGGAAACAGCAAGGCTCCACAAGATCCTAGCCGAAAAACCGGGAAGCTCGCCTCAGGCTTTAAAGGCTCGAAAATGGCGAGTTTTCAAGATATGAAGAAGCAACGCTGAAAATTTAGACAAAGGAGCCGATAAATCTGAAAAAGGTAGTGGGCAGACTAGCGCATACGTCGAGGGAAATATAGTAGCAGAAGGCAGCGCTCCGTTGTTTTTTGATGAAAAGAGATTAGATATGTTAGGCAAAGATGCAGCAAACTTCTGACACAGGAGAAGTTAACCTGAATTTGGATTTAGCCTCAAGGTGGGACTTTGGGCATAGAAATGGTCATCCAACAGAGACAAATGAGGAATTGTTAAAAAAATATCCTCAAAAGGGTAATATTTTCCTGGATATCCTGAACGTGAATCCCGTCATGCTTTTATCGGCGGTCGAGTCATTTGCTAAGAGAGATGGGTATTTCCAAACCAAGCAGCGTTTGGCAGGTTCCGCTGTATCGTCCTTGCGTCAAGGAATAAATATGCTTTTGTCGGAAGAAGGGTTTGACGCCATAAAATTACTCGAGTTTTTGTTTGATTGCGGCAAATTAGTGACTTAACTCCATCGTGCAGAAACAATTACTCGTAAAGCATTCATTGCTCCTACATACAGTAAATCTGTGAAGTCAATCTTAGATAAATTCAATAGGGGCAGTTTACTTTTCAGTAAAAATTTAACAGAAAAGATCAACGAAGTAAGCTCTTTGGAAAAAATAAGCAAAACCCTCAAGCCATCACTTCTTACGAAAAAACCAGCTCAGAATTCTGGATCTTTAAGCATTATTAGCTGGTTCTCGAGAAACCAGCGATAGTCGTCGGCGAGCAGCAACCAAAATTCTCAGTCGAAAAAATCACCTTACCAGAAGCCACAGCCAACATCGTATCGAAATCAACAGTCGAAACCGCCAACCGATAGATCCGACCAACAACTCGACATCAACGGAAGTAGAGGTACGTTTTGCTAAGGGATATCAGATTCCGTTCAAGCGGAAACCATAGCAATTCTTTCTTTTCTCTAACTCAAAGGAACCCGCACAATTTACATTAAAATCCGGCCTGTTCAAATTGGTTGAAATTGCAATATAATACAGTTCATAGCATCCTGATCTAAAAATCCTAGTGGTACTAGCCCAGAAAATCAAAAGTGACATGCTTTTAATCCAGTCAGTTAAGATAAGACTCATTCCAACCAACAAATGCAAAACATGCTATTAGTACAGTCGGTTAAGGCAAGACTATAAATCAGTTCAACCAACAAAGGCAAGACATGTTATTAGTCCAGTCGGTTAATACGAGACTATGGATCAGTCCAACCTATATCCAACATGTTATAACTAATAACATGTCTTGCCATTGTTGGTTGGACTGATCTACAGTCTAGTCTTAACTGGATGGACTAATAAAACGTCTTGCCTTTGTTAGTTGGACTGATTTATATTATTTTCTTAACCAAGTGGACTAATAACATGTTTTGCCTTTGTTCGTTTGACTGATTTATAATCTTGTCTTAACTGACTGGACTGATAACATGTCTTTCCTTTGTTGGTTGGACTTACCTATAATCTTAACTTAATTATCTGGACAACAAAATATCTTTAATAGTCCAGAATGTCCTTTGCCTTGATTATTTTGAAAAATCTTCACATTGCCATAGCAGTCCTATTACATTGCTTTTAGCAGCTGAACTGGCTTTTACTTTTATAATTGGACTGATCTATAGTTTCGTATTTATTGACTGAACTTTCTTCTACCTTTAATCTTTCGAACAGTATTTACATTTCCAAGACAGCGCCATGATTTCGCCTATTATTACCAGGGCAACGCCATTTTGTTGCTATTATTAGCTGGACTAGTCGTACCAGTGTTTCTAGTATTGTCAGTGATTATGCTGATCACAGTTTATTGAAAAATCTCCACCTCATCTTCAAGCTTCAGGCTGGGCATTAGATACGCTTGAGGTCATATTTTTTGCGTTCGGCCCCACCTATCTCGAAAGATTTTGATTTTTTGGACTAGTATCCATTATGATTTTTTGATCGGGAGGCTTTGGACTATATTATCTTTTAATTTCAGCCCATTTGACAGAGGCCGGATTTCAATGTAAATTGTGGTGTGTCTTTTGACTCAAAGTCAAGTTATAATTTTAACGAGTGAAATTAACGATTTATTTAAAACAGGCGCCATAAATCGTTGCGAATCGGTAGATGGGGAATTTTCGTCCCCTTTTTTTCGTTGTGGATCGTAAAAATAAATCAAAAAGGTTCATTTTTAATTTAAAGAAATTGAATGAATTTGTTAAAGTGGTATTATATATGAATTTAATTGTTTACTATTCGGTTTAAGCATCAACCCTTATGTTTTTACAAAAATTATGAAACTGATTGTCAGCGTATTAGGGAGCAAAGGTTTTCTATTTCTGGTGTAGTTAGACGATTCTTTTCTTTTTGGCCTGTTCCTTCGAAGAGTATTTACAGAATGTTCAAACCCCTGTGGAGTTGCTCAAATCACTAGGTTTCCTAATTAATTATAAAGAAAGTTCACGAATGCCTAGCAGAGGGCCGGAATGTTTAGGTTTTTACTTAAACGCAGAGACTTTGACATTATAGTTGCCTCTGCAAAAAACACTAAACTTGATCTTATTAATAAAGTCAATTCTGAAAAGGAAATTTTCTACTGTACGGGAGTTCGCCCAGTTGACAGGAAGTCTCGTTTCGTGTTATCCGACAGTGCTCTACGGAATGGGTTATAGCAAACCCTTGGAACAAGCTTAATTTCAAGCTCTTCTACGAGTATTAGCTAATGATAATTATAACGAACGCATGACTTTTCCCAGCTTTTTGTATCCAAACTTGATTTGGTTCCGAGAGAACATTCGCACTTCTACTAGCCCAATGTGCCAGTTCTCTTTTCAAAAGGAGATCTTCTTAGACGCATCGAAATCGGGTCGGGGTGCCTTCTGTGAAAACGATTCTGCCTACGGATTTTGGAATGAAAAAGAAAAGTCTTGGTCAATTATTCGTTTAGAACTTTTGGCAGCCTTTTGGGCCCTCAAAACTTTCGCTTCTGAACTCTACGACTTCGATTGACCTATTAGCATCAAAATTTAAGTCTAACTATAGTTCTTGTTGTTCTTGGAATCGTGACCCTGAAGCCGAAGCATTTGATGCATTCACGATTTCCTGGGGAGACAACATTTTTTACGCTTTTCAACCTTTTTCTATTATCCTTAGAACACGGCGTCAGATAATTACAGATGAAGCTTGTAGCATTATAATTGTTCCCTGGTGGATATTACAACTATCGTTTCCGATTTTTCAATCAATGTTCATAGATAAACCACTTATATTTCCTCCAAGATCAACAATTCTTTTGTATCCTTGTATGGTTTGGTAGAACTCTCTGGCAGCTTCGCTCACTATGACGACAGGTTGACTGTCAGGGAGAACCATCAACAGATGAATCTGTCAGAATCTACGTTGAGAGTATTAGTGGCTTCCCTAGCGAACTCTACAATTACACACTACGATTGTTCCTTTAAAAGTTACTGGAATTTCTTTATTGAACGCGAGGTGAATACCTTTAATCAAGAGGCTGGTAGGGTTCTAGAATTTTTAAGTGATTCTTTCGATAAGGGTGTTTTTCAGGGGAATTCACAGACTGAAACTTACACGTCCTAAATACTCAATAACTTGGGATGTCACACTCGATCTTGATAAGATTGTTAATTGGTTCCCACTTGAATCTATTAATCTGAAACAACTTTCGGAAAAGTTGATAATACTATTAGTTTTGGGAACGGGTTATAGAATGCAAACATTTTCTGTCATTGACATAGATTGCATTGAGTTCTCTGTAATTTATGCTGAAATTCGACTAGAGTCTTATTTAGCCATTTTTTAAGTATAACCCGAAACTCCGTCCATCTGGGACGTTGAAACGTTATTTATACGTCACAAAGAATTTAAGACAGAATACTAAAATGTTGTTTCTCGCAGTTAAGAAACACCATAGAGTAGTGGGCACTCAAACTCTTAGCCGATGGGTTATATCAGTCTTATCCCAAGGTGGAATCGATCAAGAGTTTACTGCGCACAGTGCGAGACACGCAGAAACGTCAACAGCTTTTAAAAATGGCTTAGAGTTAAATACTATCAGAAATACAGTGAGTTGGTCTCAGCATTCATCTGTATATGCACCTTTTTATAATCGCCCAATAGTTTCAGAGAATGACAGCTTTTGTAGCGCCGTTTGTAAGAAATGATTCTTGATTTGTAATTCAACAAAACCGCTTATATAAAAAAACGGTTGCGTTTATAATAAATGATAATTTATCGAAAGTTGCTCTAAATATCTACAGTTATAATTCCAAAAAAAATGAACGTAGGGGGCGCTCTGGGGGATTCTCCTTCTTTTGGCTCTGAAATTTGTGACAATCGAGCGGAAAGAAGCGAAACTACAATTGTAATGCCTTCGAAAGCAGCAGTCGTATAATTACGATCGGACTTCATACAGGTAGGTTCGTTTGATCGTATAACTCTACGTTTCTAACAATACTTGGATATGAATAATGATTCACCATAAAAATTATAGTCGTGATCAGTTGTAATATCTCTCGGGAAACTTTCATAAAACTGCACAATTGTTGCCAGAAATCATATGACAAGATTTTAGGAGTTATTTCTTTTAATTTATTTTTCTCTAGACATATAAGCCTTCATAAATAACGCTTATGATTGATACTCATCAGTATGAGCTTATACTTCAGATTAATCTAATTTTATTTAAATTTCTGAATGTCACTCATTTTACATTATTCAATATTTATATGAATTTTAAGAAATTTATATTCCATTGTAATTGCAATTAGATATTAATTATTCATAAATTCGCCAATTTATTAATTTATTGTACAGGGTGTCTAAAAAGTCCAAGGACGGTTGTATATTTCCTCAGGTAAAATATTTTTCAAAAAGTGAAGGTCATTCCTAAGGTACATTTCAACGAGGAATTTAATGGTCAGTTTTGAATGGCAACTTTGTTTTTAAAATGGAAACCCCCTTTTTTACATCTGCAATCGATAGAGCGGAAAATTCTTCGTTCAGGTACGTACCCAAGTCATAGGTCAATTGTAATGTTCAAGGTCAGTTAGAGGTTATTTGAAATTAACGAATTTTTTCAAGAGGTCTGTGCAATTCCGTAAGTAAATTTCAACGAGAAATTCATTGGTGAGCTCTGTATTGATCTTGGTTACAGCGTTTTAAATATTGTAAAATCATAAGTAAATTTTTTATTAAAAGTTCCAGGTGTTCTGGTGAGAGTTCTGTTCCTCCCCAAAGATTTATATATACAGTCCTATACCGTTTTTCGATGGCGCAAGCTAAACTTTCGGAATGAAAGAGGGTATCTGTATTAATGATGCGTGGTTAAAGAGATCGAGTTCGATCTTATGATCAAGTTCGTTTGCTTTTTAATTGCACTTTTCGTAATGGAGAAGGGTTAAATCCTGTCTCAAAATCAACAATTAAAAGGACTGTAAGGCGCTTTATGCATCCTGGATCTATCAAGGACCTTCAGAGAGCTGTTTGGCAAAAATCTGCAGGATTTAGGGAGTGGCAGATGAACATAGCCCAAGCATTTGTTGAAAACCCACACCTTAGTTAACGTCGAGCTAGTGATGAGCGTAACATTGCTCCTAAGACAGTGCGAAATATTTTAAAAAGCATTAATTAACAGGCAAAATTGTAGATATTGGACCGACACAAATCCTGATTGGATGTTGGAGAGTCACACACAATATCCACAAAAGATTAATGTTTTCGCCGGTATCTTGAATGATACGTTGACAGGCCCTTTCTTCGTCGATGGTAATCTTAATGCCCGTGAATATGAAGAGCTTCTCAGAAACCAAATTGTACCAAGAATAAGGGAGATGATAGGCGATAATTTTCAAAACATTTGGTTCCAGCAGGACAGAGCAGCGTCTCATTACGGTAGGGAGGTTCGAGCATATTTGGATACTCAGTTCCCTCAAAGGTGGATTGGAAGAAGGGGTGAAATCAAGTGGCCTGCTAGATCTCCTGATCTGACGCCTCGCGACTATTTTTTTGGGGGTTATTTAAAGAGCAAAGTATACTCAACGCAACCGCAAAGCTTAGACGAATTGTAGAATCGGATTCTGCAACAGGCTACTTTGATTTTTAGGGAGATGATTCGTAATGGTGTAACTCATTTTTACAATCGCATGGCTTTTCGTCAAGAAGCTCAAGGTTTTCAGTTCGAACATCTTCACTGAAGCATGAGAGGCAAGGGGACTCACGCTAATCAAGCACCCCGAAACGTGAGAGGTAAGGGGACTCACGCTAATCAAGCACCCCGAAACGTGAGAGGCAAGGGGACTCACGCTAATTAAGCACCCCAAAGGGAACAGAATTTACTACGTCCCCTTCGTTGTTCCTGGGTAATGCTAAACGTTAACGTAAACTGCTTGGAAAAAGCCTTGAAAAAACCATGAAGATCATCACCAAAATCAATACAGAGCTCACTAATAAATTTCTAGTTGTAATTTACTTCAGGAATTGCACTGACCTCTTGCAAAAATTTGTTAATTTCAAGTAACCTCTGACTGACCTTGAACGTTACAATTGATCTATGACTTGGTACGTACCTGAACGTAGAATTTTCCGCTCTATCGATTTCAGATGTAAAAAAGGGTGTTTTCATTTTAAAAAACGAAGTTAACCTTCGAAAAGCCATGAAGGTAAACTTTAAGGTCAAAATGAAGGTCATTATTGAATTTCTCGTTGAAATTTACTTCAGGAATAGCCTTTACTTTTTTGAAAAATATTTTACCTGAGGAAATATCCAACCGTCCCGGGACTTTTTAGACACCCTGTATATGAATAACTAATTAATAAATTACTTTATTACTTTATCATTATTAATCAATAATATTTAGTTATATTTTCAACATGCTTATAATATAATTTGACATCATTGAAAAATGGTTAAATTACTACAAAGTATCCAGCTTGTATTCAAATTGAAAAAACGGAAAATCGGAGTTTAGTGAGTTCTACACCCATCTCTAGTGAATTCGAGTCCACTGCCTTCTGGATTGTTTGAAAGTACCTTCGGTTGAAATCTTATCAGACGAAAAACCTTGTGACAGTCTGTAGGTTTAGATCTTTCAAAGATATAACCCCGGATAATTTTTAAATTTAATTTATGAACTAAAAGACCGATCCTCTGTACCTGCTCTCCTCGAGACTCAAACGCTAACCAGTTGCTGCCACAAACCATCCATTCCTGAGTGCTTGAAAAGCATGCACGTCCAGTCTGGGAGGGAACAATTTTTCCCTATAGTGAATATTTTCGGATCTCGAGAGGAGTTAAACCTAACAATTGCTTTTTCGTCTGTTCTGAGTTTTAAAACTCAAAGTGATGATAGTCACGCGTCAGTGAATCGCTTTGAGGTTAGGGTGTCTAGGAGCATAGCCATACGCGTATATCAAATAATAACACCCTATATTGGATACCGTATGCACTCGCCACTTCATTAGACAATACATTTTTAATAAAGTTCTAGTAAAAATCGCCTGTTAGAATTCGAGCAAATGAATGTTTATTTTCTTCGAACAATCTAATTCTTTCAATCCTCCTGTTTTTCCCCAAGTCATAATTAGTTAACTGCTAACAAACTTCACTTTAATTTGAACACATAACAATTATCGTTTTCTTTCTAGTACAAACTATCTTTTAGATATACATTAGCATACTTCTAACCAACCTGTCAGGGATAGAGGAAAAGCACTGTCATTGAAAGGTGCACAGATGTCATTGAACCATACACTCGTGTGAAACACACAAAATGTCAATAATTATTAACAAGCCATTTAGACACTGCTGTCATTATGCTTCTAATAAAAAAAAGAACTACTTCTCTTATAATTACAAAAAAAAACTCATAATTAATGCATCTGCAACCGTGAAAAAATGAATCTTGTACTCTTGAAAAATGACATTGTCACTGATTGATATATTTACCTTATATTAGAAAAATGTATTGGATTTGTTTCAATCATTAGAAGATAACTTGTGAATTTTTAAAAAATGGAGAGAAAGTTTTTTGAACATGCAGTATTTTCGGAATTAACGCAGATATTCTCCATGTTGTCAACATGGCAACATGGCCGTTTTTATAAAGTGCTTGGAAGAGCATTTCTTCAAAAACCCTCCTTCTTAACATTTTAGTCCTAAGAAATAGCTGAAAATATATACTGCTGTCCAAACTAAAAAGTTATGTAAGTGTTCGCTGAGCTAAACGGAGATATTGAAGAAAAACTCTTTGCGCTATGAACTTTAGTATAGCAACACATTTTGATGAATGAAAGTACCTTTTTTTGGTAAAAAGCATGTGCTCTTTCTAATTTTGCAAGCAAAAATTGATTGTTCAAACAATTTCTATTAAAAAATGTACTTGTGGATTTCTCTTTAATTAAATTCCAGCTAAGAAGTACGCTAAATCGCTTGCATAGTGTTTTGCTGTAAAGTTACCGAGAGTTACAAAAAGAGAGTTAATACATTAATACAACAAGAGAAATCCGCAAACGCCATTACCGCTCATGCTGGTACATGCAAAGTTTTGATTCTGAACCAAGCAGCGTGCTCGGCCACTGTTCGCAGACAAACCATACGCAAAGTACTTTACTTATATTCTTTCCTTGTATTTCGTGACGTATTGGCCTTCTTTTACAAATTTTAGGCATTTTTATATTATATTTAGACAATTTTCTTAGTATTCGGAATTTTAAACATTCATGTTTCATTATAAATAATTAAAAATTCTAATGTTGACAATGATAGACGAAGCTTACTCTCGCGATGATACAAAAACTCATTTTTCGAAAAAATGCCGCTTAACTATGTTTTTCCTTGGTGGGGCAATAGGATACAATACCCGTTATTGGGACAGTTAGAAAAACCTAGCCGATATAAGCACAACTTTAACATGAGGAGATGAAATTTTTTGTACAAAAACCGTTCTAATTAGTGGCTAACAAATTATTTGATCGATTAGAACAGAAAATACATTACTAATTTTATAGTTAATTAATATAAATGGATACTTTTCGAGCTAGTCAGATCGCCCATTAGTGGGACACGAATTTTGGGGCATATTCGTAAGTAAGAGACCAAAGAAGCTAGTACTGGAACAAGAAAATTCCAATGGGGTTTGCCAAAATAAAGTGGAACAATTTACTTATATCATTACAGAATACATTAAAAAGCCAGAATTGATTGTGATTACCGTTTAATTGATTATTTATTCTAAAAAAATAGTTTAAAGTAGTTTATTGAAACCTCTAATTCTAACCTTAAATTTTGCCAACTACTCAGGTAAGCAATTTAATTATAACTCATAAATGTAATTTTGTAACAAAATTAGTAAGTATGCATGAAAATTTAATTTTATAAAATAATGTTATCGATTTACTGGCAAATTAAACTGTTTGGTAGTAAATTTTGAATTAGATTTTATCTAAATTCAAGTTATTAGATAAATTGAAAAAAATATTTAAACAAGTTAAATTACTTTTTAGTCACAAATTTTATTATTTGGTTTAAAATATTATTGTTTGAAAAATCTGTTTTGATTAATATTTTATCTATTTTCTTGAAACAATGGATGAGATGATAAAAATGCCATACTTCAGACCATGGGATTAAGCTGTTGAAAGAATCCTTTATTCACATTATTCGACGTTTCGAAAACTATACTTTTTCCTCATCAGGATAGAATCGTGTACATAAAAGTTCCTTATATCATTTCGAGTATTTATTATGTATCCCTAATTCTCCTTGTCTCAATTGTTCTCTGAAAAAAGTTATACAAAATTAATATAATAAAATAATTTTTTTTCCATTTG
>NC_046657.1:137988378-137999634 GCF_010883055.1 Belonocnema kinseyi | reverse complement strand
ATGGAAAAAAAATTCTTTTATTATATTAATTTTGTATAACTTTTTTCAGAGAACAATTGAGAAAAGGAGAATTAGGGATACATAATAAATACATAAATACATAATAATAAATAGCTAAATACATAAATACATAATAAATAGCTCTGGGGATTGTCGAACGATATACTAAGGAAATTGGAATGAAATTTGGGTTAGTCAAATGCGCCAAGATTTACTTGAAGCGAGGAAAACTTAATGGCATCCCTGAAAATCCTGAGATCGTTGATAGAAGCGCCATACGACACCTTTGCGCTGGAGAGACTTATACATATCTGGGCGTGCCACAGAGCCGCATTCAGGATGTGACATCTATAAAGGATACTCTCCGAAGCAGATACAAACGTCTCATCCGACAGATTTGGTCTTCTGAACTGTCGACGAGGAACGAGAGGTATCGAGACCTTATAAGGGAGTTGCAACGATTGTACCCGGAATATTCTGTTAAACTGATCGTCCTTATCATCGGCGCTCTTGGAGGTGCCAAGCTTTCACTTGCTAATAGCCTAAAGAGCATCCCTGCGTGTCAACAATATGCTAGAACACTTGCGGGAAAAATGCAGAAGGCATTGGTTGGTAAATTAAATCAATTATATTGTTCATTTTAAAAAAAACCACACACACTTATACAAATAACATCGCTTTCCAACATCTTTTATATCTTGATCTATTTTGTTGAAAATTGGTCTTTTTGGTTTGAAAATTTATCATTTTAATTAGGTATTTACATTTTTTCCGGTTTCCGGTACCGATAGCGAAAGAATTCTTTTTTTATCAAGTGTCGTATTTTTGGCTTTGGTGAAGGGAATAAGGGTGAGTGGATGCAGAAAAGGCAGAGAGTGCGGAGAACGAGTGTAAAGTAAAAAGGGTGAATGTAGGCAAAGGTGTGAAGGGTGAAAGTGAGTGGTTTGAAGTGAAAATTTGAAGCGTGTGAAGTTTTTGAGGCTAGGAGCAGAAGGCCGTAGTGGGAGTAACAGCTGACGTTGCTGAAAGCACTTGCAGTGGGGGGGATGGGTGACTCAGGTACGGGCAAGCAACGGGGAAGACCCTCAAATTTACAATGCTTTAACAAGATAGGCAACGCGGGTTCGAATGGAAGTCTGGAAGAATGGCAAAAAAAGGCAAACGCGACTAGCAGTGAAGGGGAGGAGAAAGGAAACGAGTGGCTGGGGAAGATGATGTAGAAAAGGAATATGATAACAAGAGAGTTATAATTAAAGGGAAAACACCAAAGAGAGATAGGGGGGATGTTTAAAGAATTGGAAGCTCTCATTAAAGGTTTAGTGAGGAAACAGGAAAGAGAATGGATGACATGAATAGGGATATGAATAGGTAGGGAAACGATGTAAGAGGGGAGAGTGAAACAGGAGAAGTGGAAATAAAAAATCTTTTGCGAGACATTAGAGTGCAGGTAAGGGTAAAAGATATCAAGAGAATAGGAGGGACAAAAGAGGGAATGTTCCTAGTAAAAGTGAGGAGTGAGGAGGAGAAACAAAAAATTATGGATGGAAAAAAATTATTGAGAGGAAGAAGGGAAAGAGTTGAAGAAGATCTGACATAAAGGGAGAGGAAAAAGAGATGGGAAAACAGAGCAGAGGGCTTGGGTAGAAAGAAAAAAGGGCCAAATAGTGTGGATAGGGATACAGGTTATGGATAAATAAGGAGGAACGGTGCTGGGATAAAGAATAAGAAGAATTAAGGGAAAAAGGAAAAAGTCTTGAGAAAGGTAGGGGGACGGAAGAGGAAAAAGAGTCTAGAAATAAATCAGAGTGGTTTCCGAACGGCAAAGGGGAAACAAAGTGAAGAGGAAAGAAGAGGGAAGGGCTGTTACCGAAAGGTTATGTGTGGACAATGCAAGAAGCAAGAAAATAACACGTTAAAAGGAGAGGGATGGGCGGCATGGTTTCAGGGGTGAAAAAAGAATTAGCAGTAATAGGAAGAAAAGATAGGGACATGGAGGAAAAGGATGGAACAATGGTAAGAAAAATTATCATTGGGAAAGTAGAAATAGCGGTGGTGTGTGTATGCAGAAGAGGAGGGGAAGAGGAAGGCTGGAGTGTAATAAGGAGGTGGATGCAGGAAAAGAAGGAAGAATTGGTTTTAATATGAGGGGACCCAAATGCATGGACTGGCGAACAAGGAGGAGAATTATGATATAAAGAATAGGAGGCGTATATAAGGAACTCTAAACATAGAGAGACGGACAGGGAGGGGAGGAAGTTACTAGACATGATAGGAGAAACAGGATGGTTTATATGGAATGGCAATATGAAAGGGGATGAGGAAGGGGAGATCACATTCATGGGAAAGGGAGCAACAGTAATAGACTACATCTTGGCTGAAGAAAGAATGCGGCATATTGAAATTTGGGGAGAAAGAAAGGGAAACTAGTTGCTTTGTTCTTAGATTTCAAAGCAGAGTTTAACTCAGTGAACAGAAAAGTGTAATGGCTGTCAATGAAAGAGATGGCTGTAAAGGAAAAGTTGGTGAAGAAGATAAAGGAAATTTCTACTGAAACCAGGATCAGGGTGAAAATAGGAAAGAAAAAAGGGCAGGTTTTCTGGACAGCCCGAGGTCTAAAGCAAGGGTGCCCGTTGAGTCCGTTACTATTTAATATCCTACTGACAGACTTAGCGGAGAATTGAATGTGCGAGTAAAGTAATGGACTAAGTATGGGGTATAGGAAAGAAAAGGTTCAAGAATGATTGTAGAATGTGGGTCTGGTTGTTTGATGCGTTGGTTTGGGCGGTTTTGTGTTATGGTGTGGAGATCTGGGGATAGAAGGAAAATAGGAAAGTAGAGAGCAAGCATGAGAGATTTCTGACGTAGGTAATGGGGGTTAGCTGGAGGTGCCCAGGATATATGTTAAAAGAAGAGTTAGGAACAGAAAATATGGTTACTAGACAAATTAAGAGATCCTGGAGGTTTGAAGAGAAGCTAAAAAGGGGAGAGGGAAGCAGAATTGCACAAGCATATTTCGGCGAAATTCGGAACAATGAAGCGAGAGGTATTGTGGGAAATTCAAAATGGGAGGTAGAAAGGAGAAAAATGAGAAGGGCGTGTAACATTCGACAAGGGGTTATGGAGTGGCAGGACATAGAGTTAGAGCTATTAGTTAGACAAGGAGAAGAGAGATGGACAAAGATTATAGATTCGAGGTACAATAGATGGTATATGATATTCAAAGGGTTGACGGAACCAGAATATCTGCAAAAAATAAAAAAGGAAGAAAAATGGAGTAGGGTTGTAAGGTTGAGAATGGGAGAAGGAGTGAGATCATGCATATATTGGATGGATGAAGAGGAGAATTTATGCAGAGTATGTGGATACGAAATGGAGTCATGGGCACATGCATTAGAGGGGTGTACAGGAGAGGAAGAGGGATAGTTAAGTGTGGATGAGTGTGTAAAATGGATCTTCGATGCTAGTAGACAGGGGCCAAACGAGTGATCCTGAAAAGGGACAGTAAAAAGCGAAAATTGTTTTCAATATCATAGAAAATGCATTTTTTAATGGTAAGGGGAAACGGAAGCCCTGAAAGCTCGCTCATTTTAAGAATTAATGTCACTACTGTTACTATTGTTTATCCTACGTAATGCGAACTAGTAGAATATAAGTAGTAGTTAAGTTAGACTAAGGATGGAATTGTAAATATTTGTACAGAGAGAGGAGGCCCTCAAACTCGTAAAAGGGAGAGATTAAATACATATATACATACATACAATTTAGAATTAAAACATTTTTTGTTTGAAATATCAACTATTATATGCTTTTATAAAAATTAATCTTTTTTGGTAGAAAATTAGTCTTTTTTATTTGAAAATGCAAGAATTTTTTAGAAAATTAAAGTATTAGGTTAAACAAAAAAGGTAAGTTCTGATCGAAAAATATAATAGTAGATATTTCAACCAAAATAGATTCGAATGATCTATTGAAAGCATTTTTGTTAAGAAAGAATAAATTTATAATTAAAAAGATACATTTTCGAATCAAACCGCGAATGTTCAAGAAAATACTTTAAGTGTTAATCAAAAACATTTTTTAGTCAAGAAATTAAAAAAAAAATGTTAACCAAACTTTTGATTTTCAAGCTAAAAAGATGAATTTTCTTCAACAAAGTTATATTTTTAACTTGAAAATCTAAAATTTCAACAGAAAAGTTAAATTACTAAATTTATCTTAAAAAGTAAATCGATAATATTAATCTCATTAGTATTTATAATATTTTATATAAGTCTATAATATTACATTCTAATGCATATTAACTAATTCTAATTTAAAAATTAAATTTATGAGATACTATATTACATTACTTACCGAAGTAGTTGGAAAACTTTGAGGTTAGAATTGGAAGTTTCAATAAACTACTTTGAACAACGTTTTTAGAATAAATAGTGAATTTATTGGCAAGATTGTGGCTTATAAACAATATTTTTAATATATCACTAACATAATACTTTGACATTTAATTAAAGAGACGGTGAAAGTGACTGTCCTAATAATGGAAATGCAATTACCCAAATAACGTTCAGGTGTACGAAATTGAGACAGTCAGCGACAGTTCGTCCCGGTTAAGGCAACTTCGCCAAAAATTTTGTCTAAATTCGGGACATTAAAATATTCATAGTATGTATTGGACATACTTTTTACGTTTTCTCAGTAATGGTTGGTTTACCTTACACAGCATTTCTGTCGGAAACAAAAAAAAAAAGGTAAAGAAAGGTTCAAATCAAAGTTCAGACGTTCAGAAAAATTCTACGAATAACAGTTATATTTTGTGACAGCTTGTATCGTTTATCAGGAAAAGTAAAAAATTATATATTTAATTACAAAATTCTCTTCTACAAAAATGTGTTTAACATGCCTAAAACTGATGGGATGCAGTTTTATATCAGCAAAAACTTTTTTTTTCATATTGGATAAAATAAGAAGTGGAATTATCCTGAAAATCTGCTTTACATGATTTTAAAATTTGATGAAAAAATCAAAATGTTCTGGAATGTCCAAACTTTTATATTTTTGTTTATATTGCGTTTACTGTTTCTGCTTATATAAGAAAGGTATCTTATCGCTATAATGGGTAGTTAACCATTTTTACAAAACCATTTTCGTCAATGTCAAGTAGTTTATTCTAAGCTGCTTCTAAAATAAAATAATATTCTTTTTGAGTAAATCCACTTTCAAGAAATTTATAAAATAGCCGACATTTTTTCCGAAAATACGGCCGTGCTTGTTCGCAAAAAACAGGATTCTGAAAAAACTTATTGTCCATTTTTCAGAAGTAGTAGATAATCTTCTAATGATTATAACAAATCGAATTTCTTTATAAAATCGTCAAATATGTATTCCTTTATTTTCAGCGCAGAATGCTATTCAGATACCAAATCATTTTGATACCCCAAGCTGGACCTCTCTATCTCTGCCTGATTTGAAATGCAATTGGACACATTTGGTTTTCGATAATACGGTAGATTAAAACCCTTTATAAACTGATCCGCATTTGTACCCTGGGTCTAAATGTGACAGGCTTTATAAAGAAGGTTCTCAAGCGGATAAAAAGGTTTTTTGAAATTCAATCATTTGTATTTTGCATATCAAAAAATCGCCCTAACATTTTTCGCAACAGAAATTCATTTCTTATTAGACTTTCATTTTTAAACCTATTGTTTTTAAAACTCGATCAAAATTTGATGTTTTTGCCTTGATTAAATAAAATGATTTGACAAATGAAGAGTTTCATGTGAGAACTTCCCGAATGCCAAAATATTGGAAAATTGATTTTTGGCTTATGTGTATCGTGTGATCACATTTTATGTCTCCCTAAAACTACTTGGTTATTTTTAATCAGAAGTGAGTGAAATATAATGTTCTATTATCAGAATCCCTCGAAACAAAAGTTCTCAAGGCTGCTGGAGTTCGATTACGTAACTTTTCTCACACTCATCATTCACACTCATCATTTAATGTTTCGCCTTTTGCATCTCACATATGAATAAAATATAAATGTCTCAGATGGCATTTCAGTCATACGATAAAGTGGTTAGGAGGGTCACGTCGTTGCGTTGGTCGTTCTGGGTTAAAGACATGGTGATTATCCTTTTGGAATTTAGATCACTTCGTATTTGTTTTGCGCGCGTTAGCAGTAAGAACAGTAATTGCAAGCAGTATATCATAACCCAGAGGAATAATGCTATTAAATATTAAAGAAACATTTCACCTTTCTACACAACGTGGCTCAACTTATTTATTTCTTTAAACATGTTTGGTTATATATGTTACAAAAATTAATTAAACATTGAAACGCGATGTAAAAAAAGTTCAGTAGCAGAGACTCATTACTTTGAGGTTATATAACCTCCATCGATGTGAACCTATGTCAACCAAAGATTTGTAATAGTTCAATTATTGATTCTGTCGAGATTTTCACATGATTAATTTTTTTTCCACGAAGGAAGACATGACACCATAAGGAACTTAGCGACACGCACTTCATAGAGCGCATGGGCTGACATAATATGCTTCGATATATTCATTGTAATTAGGTGAAGTATTTAGTTGCATCAAACAAATATTTTGTTGTAAAAAATATAGAAAAAGCATTGTCTCTTTCTTTTGTAAATACCAAAAACAAATTTGTCATCCTGGCTAACATCAGATGGGTGACACGATTTTTTCTTTTGTATTAGAGGCGCGTGTTAGTTTTGTGACAAGCGGTGATTCTTGAAACATCGGCGCCACCTCAGCGACGCCAGGTCTGCCCGTTGTCTGCTATTATTTTGCATATAAATACTCGTGACATGTCATCACTTTATCGCTGAGTTTTAAAATTTATGTAGAATTATATTAATTGATCAATAAATTAAAGTATTAAAGTACATTATAATTGTAAAATAATCTTTTTTTTTAGTCAAAATTGTAGAAGGAACCTAAATTAAAACTAGGGCTTTTGCCAGCTCAACTTCCAAATTGCACTGAGCAATGTTCGAAGGCTGCTAAAAATCCTCGTCGTCTAATAAAGTACGATTTTTTAATAACGAATTCTTTAATGTCTAATAAACAAATTATTAAAGTTAATAGCTTGAATACTGATAATATTTTCAGCCCCTAAAAATGAACAATAAAATATACTGAATATTAAAACTGATGGCTTTTATAATTTCTTGTATGTTTTTATTACAATGTACGTTGTAATACATTGGGAGCATTCGAGTTATTAAAAATATAAAAAATATTTTCTAAATTATCATTACAGAACATATAGTTTATGTGTTTTAAATGTTAAACACATAATCTTTATATTTTACCATTTTACTCTGCTCGAAAATTAACACTCTGCTCTACATCTGGCTCACTGGTAACCCAAACGATTCACATAATTAGTTTTTCCGCTGAGGGATCGTTTCGGTGGAGGGAAGCGCTAGGCTGAAAATTAGCAGAAAAATACGGCCTATGTGACTAATATAGTCACGTCCTTATTTGGTTCTTGGCTTTCCAGTGACGCGCACAAAACTGCTTTTTCGGGTCACCTATGACCCAGGTGTAGAAAATGAGTTGAAATTCCAGTGAAAAAGTTGTGAAGTATTTTTTTAAATTAAAAATAGTGTTGTGCGACGAAATAAAGGTGTTTTAGTGAGAAAAAAAAAAGTTGGTATAAAATTGTTGTGGGAAGGCGCTGTGAAGCAGGTAAAACTCTTGGGTCATTATGATGTTCTGCGTCTATGCGGATACCGAAAGTAGCTGTATTGGAAAATCAGCTTCAGAGTCAGAATTGTAGCCAAATTTTGACTCTGATACTGAAAAATATGGGATCGAATATTGAAAGATCATCCAAAAGGCGTCCAGTGTCATGTCAATCATAAGGAAGTAAGAAGTATTCATGTTTGAATCCTAATAAAAAAAGACAGGCAAGAAAAGTCAGAAATAGTCAAAATTTCTGACGATTTCTGTATGTTCTGGAGATTCCTGGTAATACTGATGGGTGGAAGTCTAAAAAGTGCTAAGGGAAATTTTGATGAGAGTTAGTTTATAGACACAAAAATTATATGAAAATCAATTACACATCCTGTTAAATGGTGATTTTGATTTTACAGAATGTTTTTCCGCTCTCCTTTAAGTTCCCAAAATGTTCTTCAGCATCTTTTATAGTTTCTAAGGTTTGATATTTTAACTATTATTTTTGAAGCTTTATAGAACATATACTCAATAAATACATATAAATATTATAAGGAGATGAGTTTGTTTTATTCTTTTCACCCTTCACATGTTCCAAAACTCAATGCCAGAGAGAAAAATCAGCCAAGAATATAGTTTTTCACATTTTCGTCAAAGTCCATATTCATACTATAAAAAATATAGTTTTTCAAAAGCTCATAAAAACCGTGTTTGTAGTTTTGTAGAGTGAAATCTTCAGGTCAAGAAACTTATCGAGGTTTTTCAATTGCATAAAAAATGACAGAAGTGTCGTCAAAAATCACAAAGAAGTCATTTTACGCGCCTTCTTGTTTTTTGTTCCTAATAACTTCTTTCAGGGTAAACATATGGAGTTTTAACTTAAATATTCTATTGGTGGAGCTTCTGAGGATTTCATTTCACTATATATGGGTGATTCTCAAAAAGTTGGCCATTTAGTGTCCAAGCTCTGCAATCAATAATAATACTATTACCGTAATTTATCTTTCTGCAACCTAAGTTATATCATTAGTATGAATAATAATATAAAAAAAATACATTTTGCAACTTCAATTATTATTTTATCGATTATTACAAAAAATTTCAAAGTTGTCCTTCGTTTTTATGTCCTGTCGGTCCCACGCAAATTTCATTGGTTTTTATATAAGAAAAAATATTAATATCAATGTAAATTTGGTTAAGATTTGTTACTCGGATAGTTCTTCAATCAATTTCACCCGTAGAGAATATTATTAAATTTTTCGTGTGCGAGATGTCCTGATGGTCCCAGTCTGAAGTTTCAAAGTTAATCGTACGTTGGTGACGGAACGTGGAGCGCTAGCATTCATCGGACTGCAAATACACGACGGTGCAGTGGATAAGTAATTGTGATTGAAAAAAAATCGTTTTGACGCGAGTGTGTAGCAAAAGTGCTAACGGGATTTAAAAAATTATTTTTACTCACCAAACAACGGAAGGTAAAGGTTGCTATTGAGATCAGTTGATTTTGATTTGCATAAATCATGGTACATCCTTTTTTTTCTTAAGGTTTTCCAGAAAAGCAACAGAAAGTGAATGATAAGGTGGTACACCATTGCATTTTATTAAATTTGTATTGGATTTTATGTAAATCGACTGAGAACGAATTAATTTGCACGATTTCACTAGATTTAGAATATGTGAGCCATTCCTGACATTGTTATAATTTTTAAATATTAATTTATGATATTTTTTCGCGACCACAGTTATTTTCCCTTCCCTGATAGTTAGTACTATAAGATAAAAAAATATCCAGTCTGTTAGAACAACTTTTTTCACAGAAACTACACTACCTTCAGTGGCCAACTTTTTGAGAAACACCCATATAATATAAAAACAACAAACTTGAAGCATCTTCATATAGAATCAAAGTTTCCGGGTCACTGGTGACCCTGGTGTACTTGAACGTGTGCGACGAAAAATGGCGTAGACCAGAGGGTTAAAAACCATAAATACCGACATTTCTAGTCACTCTATGCCTTATAAATTATATTATATATACATATTGTAATAAAGTTTTAGAACTTAATCACATTAGTCACATTCGCGCTTTAAAAACAAACGCTCTCAAGCCGACTCGAATAATTTTACTATTGTTAGGAATAAGATTAGTTAAATGTTATTATTAAGGCTAATAGAAGGAAGATAGATACCGTGTAAGTAACGCGACAATGCCTGAATACAAGCAATAAAGGGAACCCGGCAAAAGTGTGAATAATGTAGGATAGAAAATTGAAAGAAACCTTGATTGTGAGAAATCGGCGTCAACGGGGTGGGGGTGGGGGCACTGGAAGAGTACCTGGACGATAACTCCTCGGCGACGATCAACGGGGAAGCCGGAACCCTCTGATCATCCAGTCCGACACCATTTCAAAACATAGGAACTGTCTGACAGCTATAAACACGGAGCAGACAGCACCGTAATTTGCGACCAGTATGCATAGGTATATAAGGGTTGTATATAAGGGTTGTATATAAGGAGACTGGGCACCAAGTTCGCGTCGCTCCCATGTTATAGATCACAAATCCACAGCCAATAGCAGCCCCAGCTCGTCCTTTGGCACCAACCAATCAAAGGAGGCCACGCAGGAGTCGGCAGGGTCTGACGGAAAATAGCGGCATGACGCCGGAAGCTAAGAGAAAAACGAGAGATTCGGCTTGATGACTACCTAAGCGACATACCCCGAAATTCCCAACCGGACCGGGTTTTTCTACCATGGATGGAAAAGACTGGACGGCAGCAGCCCGGTGGCCGACTAGTAAGTGGCCTTCTTCCTCACCTATTTTAAGTGCCGCTCCCGCGTCGACCCGGTTTCGTAAACAAAATAGAAAATTTTGTGGCGAGTGTTTCCGAAAAGTGGCGTGAGATCGACGAAGACCCACGGTGGCTCGACATTTGGAGAGGCGTTCGACCCAACGACCAATTTTGATAAGTTGGGCCGAACTAATCTCTCAAACGACCTGGCAAAAGTATTGCCTAGAAAAGTGAAGGTTGGAGCAAGGGACGCAGGTGTCTCCGGTGCATCTTCGCCAGGAAGTGCACGGGTTCCCGAAATCGTGTTCTCTCTCCGCGTGTCTATAGGTTTTTCAGGGTGTTGGCTGGGCATTCAGAGCCTGACAAAAATTAGTAAAAGTAGTCAGTAGGTTGTCAGGGGGTTGACTGGGGATTCCCAGAAGGACAACGCGTAGCAAGAATAGCCTATAGATTGTCAGAGGGTTGAATGGGCATTCTCAGCCTGACAACCACCAGTCAAAATAGTCCGTAGATTGTCAGGGGGATAACAGGGGGTACCCAGCCCAGTACTGTGCTTTTCTTTGTTATTATAATAATAAATAGGTTTTAGTTGTGTTCTATGAAACCTTAGTCTTTTAAGTAATTTTCTCTCTCTCGTCCGCGAGAATTATCCCTCACTTCATCTAGTGTCTCGTGTCGATTTGGAGCTAGCATTCCTGTTAGGTAACGCCCATGGATTTGGTTTTTTCAGGCGTGACGAGTGGGTAAGTGGCAGCCAT
>NC_046657.1:137983987-137988278 GCF_010883055.1 Belonocnema kinseyi | reverse complement strand
TATAATATTTGGTGTCACATAAAAAATTAAACTTACATGATATTTAGGATCAATTCACATTACATTTTTTCGAAGAAACGTAGGGAGAAGACGAGAAACAACTTTTGCACTTCCTGAACATTCCTAGCAATCCTGATTATTTTTGATCTTTCAAACTCACGTTCTGACGATTTCTGAACATTTTGTTACGGATTCTGACTTTTCCTCAGGTACTCTACCGAGAAACGTAACAAAAATGTTCAAAAGTCCTGACTTTCTTTACCTTGAACCTCTAATCCTCAAACACTTCCTTGTTGTGGCTCTGTGGTCACCTTTCCGCAATCAGACTTGTGTCACATCCAGTTCACATGATTAAACCGGCACTAGTTTTTGCAACATACGGTCCAGCACTTTTTGCAACGCCGACAGAAGGACTATTTGCACAACCCATAGCAGAAGTCTAAATGGTCACGAACGAATCTTGATCGTATAAAATTAGGATCCTTGATTCTTGTTAAGGAGGCCAAACGTCCTTCTCTCAATTGGCAGTTCGGAAGTGTCACAGAATGACATGCTGGGAAGGACAACGTGATACAAGTCGCCCCTGTTAGAGTCTTTGGATCTAGTTTGCGCCGACCAGTCTTCAAAGTATATATTTTGCCTACCGACAATCATACGTAGGGCGCTACGAAAGTTTTGCAATAAGCGAAACCTATTGGAAGAAGGGAGCTAATGATATTTCGAAAGGGGAAATTTCGGTCTCGCTGACGACTCGCGTTTAGGGCGACCGCCGGAAGTGGTGACATCGGAAAACATTGCGCCTGTGAATAATCTACTTAATGATAACAGAAGAATAACGTACCGGCAGATAGAGCAAATGCTACACATTAGTGCACAAGCAGTCCATCGAATTCTGTATGAACATTTACATGTTTGGAAGGTTTGTACTCTATGGGTACCACATGCTTTGACCGAGGAGCAAATGACAGCGAGAGTAAAGTGGTGCCAAAAAATGCTACAAAGATTTGCATTGGGATCTTCTCGGGATGTAAATAGTATTATAACAGGCGACGAAACCTGACTGTATTAGTACGACGTTCGAACAAAATCACAAAACAAAATCTGGCTGTTTGAGGATGAGGATGCTCCAGTGGAGGTGCGGAAGTCTCGATCTGTAAACAAAAGAATGATTGCAGTATTCTTTGGGAAACGCGGCATGGTAGCTAGGGTCGTATTCGAAAATCAGCATACAGTCACCTCTTCCTAGTATACTCAGGTATGTTTACCCTAAGTCATAAACCAACTCAAAAACATCAGGCCGAAATCTCGACTCAGGACCTGGCTATTCCACTACGACAATACACCGGCTCACAGTAGCTTTTTTATTCAAATCTGGACTAACTATTCTAGATCACCCTCCTTACAGTCCAGACTTTGCTCCCTGTGACTTTGGTTTGTTTCCGGAACTAAAAAACAATTAAAAGGGCGTCGATTTACTAACGAAACTGAACATTTGACAGCGTGGGGCCAAGCGTGTGCAGATCTTCCAGAAGAAAAGTAGCAGGGTTGGTTGGATGACTGGTTTCGACGTATGGAAAAGTGAATTCACTGTGGTGGAAAGTACTTCAAAAAACTATAAAAGGTTCATCTGTATTGCACAACTTTCGTAGCGCCCTATGTATGAACAATTAAGAGCATCTGATTAAAATTAATGTTCACTTGTTAGTATTTTAAATTTGAATGTACGATGGCCTGAAAGTGCCCAAAATATTGCAAACTTGTAACCTGCTATTTCATTAAGTAGGGTAAAACGAGAATCGACACATCTACTGGAGCTTCTGATCTTCCCTCAATAGACCCTTAGCGGGGTCATTTTTAATATCAGCATTACAAAATCTATAAATTAACCTTCATAATGAATCATCTCAGGATAAATTTCAAGATTGCGATTTTTCTAAATTTTTAACTGTACATCGACTCTTGTATCCTATCAAATTTAACCACTCATTTCTGTGACTATAGTAATTTCTATTTCGTAATATATCACGTGATTTGAGTAAACACCTTTACCAAATGAACTTTCTTTAAAATTAGCACGCTTACGCGTATAATCTGCTATATTATTTTTTTGTTCACTCAAAGAAGCGCTTTTCCGCCCAACGAGATTTTGGGAAGGGGAAGGTAGATAGATAAACGTTTAGTTTTTGGCCTGCTGCCACAGAAAAATTGCTTTCCTTACACCTACATGTTTAACAGAATATTTCTTAAAATTATTCCTAAAGAACTAGCATCCATCCTTGAAGAGTCCCTGTGGCTCAGACGATAGTGCGCCAGGCTTCCAAACAGGAGGACTGGGATTCGATCCCTGTGCCGGTACCTATGGAAATTTTTCTATGTACTTTTACCGGAGCTTCGGTGGTTCGGAACCCACCTTAAACCGTAGATACCCTCAGAAAAAGCTGATGCCTTACCAAGGATAAACGAGCTGCGTACGGGGGCTACCACACGGGATGGTGGCTGGACGCTTTCGAGTAATGAGCATACACACATACACTTACATAACACACCAGGGCAGTGCTTCGAATCTGTGCGACTAACTGATGACCTCAGAGGGATTGCTCCCCCCAACCTAGCCTGCTGGGGAGGCTTGCGGATTGCATAGCTGGCGAGGCTCACTTTGTTTACCAGTGACAAGGAGGGGCGTTACATGCTGTGCGATGGGTAGGCCTTGCACCTGAGAGGTATAATCTCAGAATGTTGGTCACAATGGAAAAGTCGCCACACACGGGTGTGGCACAATAGGCTTTGTAGCTTGAGCGCCAGGGGGGTACTTCACGGTCCCCCGACCACATTACAACCAACCAACTAACCAACCAACTAACCAAAATCCATCCTTACCTTGATCTACGGCCGTAAGATAACTGTTTGATACTTATTTATGAGCTATTTATAATATTTACAATTTCAATTATCTTCACTTCCTCTTTTCTCCCTTCTTTTATGCAGTAATTCCTCCATACCTCCTTCCCGCTGCTTCCCACGAGAATGTGGAAAGGGATAGAGGGTTGACCAATGCTGTTTTTGTGAACGGACATTAGGGTACCTTTTCGTCCCTACGAGAGTTTGGTAGGAGTTAGGAGTACGACCAACATTATTTTGATGCCCATTCATAGTTGTGCGTTTACACTCCCTAAAGACGTTAGAAAAGAGAAAGGTTTTCACCAAAATTATGTTTATGACCAGACAATAGGGTGCTTTTGCGCCCCCATCCCCGCGAGTCGTTGGAAATAGGTAGGAATTTGACCATCATTATTTCTGTGACCAGTAAAATGGTTCCGTTTTCCATTCCCCGCGAGACGTCAGAAGGGGACAAGGGTTCAATCAACATTATTTCGATGATCAGTCACAGGGCTGCCGTTATACCCCAATATTCGTTGAAAAAGGGTAGTAGTTAGATCGAAATTATTTCTGCGAACAGTCACAGAGGTGGCTTTCCGTCTTAATCGCGACAATCAAAGGGATAGGGGTTTGACCAACTATATTTTCGTGACCAGTTACTTGGGAGTCTTTAAGCCCCATACGAGAGGTCAAAAAGCGGAAGGGGCATTATTTCTGTTATCAGTCACAGGGGTACCTTACCTGTCAACGCGAGATGTTAGTGAGGAGCAGGGGTTTGACCCGCACTATTTTTATAACGACTCACAGATGTACCTTTTTGTCTCTTACGAGACGTGGGAAAGGGGCTTGGGACCAATATTTTTTCTATGGCTATTAGCAGAGGTACCGTCCCACTCCCACGATACATTAGAACATGGTAGAGATCTCGCAAACATTATGTCTGTGATAAGGTACAAGAGAGTCTTCCAGCCCCCCACGAGAAGCCGGAAATGGGTAAGGGCATTACTTCTGTAAACAGTCACAAAGGTACTTTTCCGCCCCTATAAGATTTTGAAAAAGGGTAGGAATTTTACCAACGTTATGTCTGTGACTAATCACAGGGGTTTTTTCCGCTCTTTACGAGGCGCTTGAATGGTTCAGGGGTTCAAACCGCATCATTTCTGTAACTAGTTACATGGCTGCATTTTCACGCCCCCCCCCCCCACGCGACGTTAGAAAATGGCAGGGGTTGAACCAACATTATTTTCATGAACAGTTACAAGGGTGACTTTCTCCTCACAAGATAAGAGAGGGGTAGGGGTCAATAGAATCACTTCTGTGACCAGTCGCAGGGTTGCTTTTCCTCCTGTCTGGAACGTTGGAAAGAAGTAAGGGCTTCATCAACATTATTTCTGTGACCAGTCAAAAGGGTTCC
>NC_046657.1:137964479-137983977 GCF_010883055.1 Belonocnema kinseyi | reverse complement strand
CCCCCCCCACGAGACGTTTGAAAAAAGCAGAGGTTTGACCAATATTATTTCTGTGACCAGTCACAAAGGTTCCTTTCCGCCTTACGCGAGCAGTTCCTTTTCGCCTACCACAAGACGTTGAATATTTTAGGGTTTCGACCAAAATGATTTCAGTTAACAGCCACAGGGGTACATTTTCGATCCTCACAGGAGAGTCGTTTTGCACTCTACGATACTATGGAGGGGGTAGGGGTTAACACCTCATTAATTGTGCCACCAGTAGCAGGTATTTTTCTTCGTCAGCATGAGACGTTGGAAAGGGTCAGGGGCTTGACCAACATTATTTCTGTAATCAGTCACAGGGGTGCCTTCCGCACCCTTAAAGACGATAATCACGGGTAGGTGTTCGACGAACATTATTTATCTGATCAGTGAGAGAGTGGCCTTTCCGTTTTACGCGAGGCATTGGAAAGGGGTTTGATCAGCTTTATTTCTATGAACAGTCACAGGGGTGTTTTTTCGTCGCTATTGCTGGTCACGGTAACAATTTCGGGAGCTTATCCCTGAAATCCTTAGCAAAATTTGAAAGGTTTTGACGTGTTTTTTAAAATTAAGTAAAGTGAAAAAATATATAACTGCATTGGCTAGTCACAGAAATGCTTACGTTTTCGACAGGGGTGTTTTGACAAGGTGTAAACCTGTCGTTCAAAATTTTTTAAATTTTGAAATGTTTTTGATATAAGCATGAAAAACCATAATTTTCAAAGGATGTTTTGGTTTTTGCCATAAAAATCTAGTTTGTACTGATTTTTAGTATGATTCTCGTAATCAGTGCCTCAAAATACGTGTATACGGAGCTTTTAAATAATCGGAGGTGAGCGCTGTTTGGAACTACACCCATATTTTATATTAGAATATAATTTTTAAGTAATAAGAATCACTAAGTTCAATTGCATGCAAAAGTAAGTAAAGAGTCTTTAGGGAGTTTTGTGAAGCAGTTTGGAAAGTCACTTAGTCTAACAAGGAGACCCCTTCAACCAGGCCTCACAGATTTTGATAGTTTTTGGATATTTGATAGTACTTGAAAAAATAAGAGACACGTATTTTTTTATGTGCTGGCATCCACCTTTAAGGGGCGTAAACCACCTCTAAAATTTACCTTTAAAAATAATTTTTTTATACCTCGGCATCTAATAGATATTTTTGAATAAAACCAAATGGTGTTTTATGATTTTTTAAATAGCAACATCTAAGTGCTGTTAACTACCTCTTTAAAGTGATAGACGACATGGTAATAGTGAAATATAACATTTTTTTCTCGAAATTTTTTCCACGTGTTAACAGAATGTGATTTATAACAAATGCAAATTAATTACAATGTTTTTGTAATAATGGTATTGCCAGCGTTAGAAGGATGTGAATTTGTTTGAATATTCCTGGTACAAAAGTGGTTACATAAATGAAATACCAAAGAAAATCGAAGATCTTGTGAATTTTAGTCTTGGAGATTCTTGCAATATCTCATGTAGAAAAGGTGATTGGGGCCAGACTGAGCCCCAGCCATATTGCTCAATTAATGGTTGGGCCCCAATTGGGCAGCCTAATGAATGCCCAACTGGGCTACTGTGTGGGTTCTAACGGTCAGCCCAACGAATGCCCAGATTGTGGTAAGAAGCTGGGCATTAGTTGGGCAGCAAACTTAATACCCAATTCATAAAAAGGGTGCAATTATTAAGTTCATGAAGTTAAAAGTAATAATTAAGAAATATATGTTAGTATTTTTTATGCTTCTTTATGATTTAAAAACTATGGGTTTCTATGGGTGGGCTCAATTTAAGGCCAATTAAGTACAAAATCGAGCAGTGATCGGCTTTCTTAACATAATTTTTGACAATTCAAACTACTAAATAATCGGAAAAGTTTCAGGATTTGGCTGGGATTGCATGCACCGACTCTTCTAATCGAAGGAATCTGTACATTAATTTATGACGCCCACTATGGGCGTTCTATGGGTATGCCCAATGTAAGCCCAATCAAGAAATCAAAACACTAAATAGGCTTTATCAACATAAGATTTAATAATAAAAAATTCGGGATAATTGTAAATGTTCCAGTATTTCGATGAAATTGCATTCACTTACTCACATAATTAAAATAACGTTTTATCCAATTTAGAACGCCCACTATTTGCGTTATATGGGTGTACCCAATGAAAGCCCAATCAAGAAATCAAACACTGATGAACTTTATCAATATAAGTTTTGATAAGTAAAGACTCGTAATAATTGGAAAAGTTAGAGGATTCGCGTAGGATTGCATCCACTGTGAATTAATCTTCTAATTAATTTCACTTTTTGTTATCTAGGCTGCCCAGTGGACGCCCAGTTATAAGTTGGGCTAGGCTGGGTCGATTTCCACATGGGATACGATGGGAACTAGAATAGTAAACTGTAACTCAACTAAGAAAAGAAAAGGCAAAGGAAAGAGACTTCTTATAACAAAGAATTTATAATCATTGACATTAACTAATATTAATTAGACGTCGAGTCGTTAGATTGGATTATCCAGTTTTGGGAGTGACTTTTTTCACTTCTTTCATACATCCATATAAAAAAAATTGTAATTCATTCGCATTTGTTATGAATCGCATTCTGTTTATACGTTGAATAAATCTTACGAAAAAAATTCTTTTTTCCTATTTATATGCGATCTATCACTTTAAGGGATAGTCAAATGTCTTTGGGGATGGCTATTTGAAAAATCCTGAAACACGTCAACTCAAATATTCGATATTGTAAACGAAAATTCTTTTCTTAATTTTTTTGAATTCATATCCTGATTTCCATGGTAAAAATATGCATAAAATGTAGTTTTTTAAAATATAAAAAGACTCCTTAAGTCATAAATATACCTACTATCTTAGGCTTCTTATGACAAACATCTGTCAGTTAGTTTTATTAAAAAATATCCATGAGATGCCGAGTTATATAATAAAATGAATTTTAAGGGTAAACGTTAGGGGTAAGTTTCACCCCTCAAAATGGATATTGGCACATAAAAAAATACTTGTCTCTTATTTTGTCATATACTATAAATATATCCAAGAATGATAAAATCGATAAAATCCAGTTGGGGGGTCTCCTTGCAAGTGTAATGATTGACGCGTAATACATATATTGTGTAAGACATGAATCTGTGTTTTAACCTAGGTCTTAACATTAGTCCTCATCAGGGCTCTCTACTTTCAACAACTTCTGGCTGACATGACAAGTGCGTAGTTCCCAGAAAGTTTTTATGCAATTTTTGTATATGGTATCCAGAAATTCTATAAACTATACACAAGGTTATGGTCGTTACCGTAAATTGTTATATAAAGAAAAGAATAAGGATTAGACTTGACTTAGTCTTCGTGTCTATCAATGTTGACAAAACAAACCAGTGGCTAACTTCTGGTGCGCGCTGGTCAAGAGCTAGGGCAAACCTGGTTGTTTTCCACGACCACTTGGACCAAGTGCAAAGAAAAAACCAGATTTTTTCGGAAACTATGCAATGTGGGATGTTACTACCCAACACAGATTAGTAATGGTGTTCAAAATTAAAAAAAAAAACTCGAATCGTCAGCTCCGGTTGGTGTTTTTTCGGGTCGGGTCTCTTGTTCGCAACCCAACCTAAACCCGGATAACCCAAACTGGCTAGAACATTCAAAAATGATAGTTGGTGCGAAACTTTAATTTAAAAATTGTCGTTAGATTCCTGTAATTGATGATAATTTCGCATAAATTACCAGAAATATTTTTATATTTCTTACATGTACTTTCGGGCTGGTTCGGATTGCTAGATATTTTCAGGATAACGGATTTTTGCGTCGACTTGCGAAATCTAAAATCGACCTAAAATAACTTTTTACATCACTACTGATTAGCAGGTAGTGTTCCTGATTACATAAATGAAAAGCATGTATAGTGTTGACAGGATTTAAACATCTTTATGTTTTAAATTACCTTATAAATTTCATTGTACGTGCATAAAGTGTTTGAATCTCTACGTAAGGAGTATCTTGAACTTAAAGTTATATCATAATCGTAGGTTGACCTTTAACTGCTGAATGGTTCTCTTGGTTATATTAAAAAGGCAGCCAACATGTTTTTGTGAAATTCCGATTCTAATTGTATTCCTATAATTTGTGAATAACATATATAAGAATAATGTGTATTATTTCTAAGCTTTCCAAAGAAGACAGTTGCAATTGGACACAAACATTTTGTGATTTTGACACTATGGTCGTATAGTGCAAGGCAGAGTATCGATTTGTTGTCCTAAAAAAGGAAATACGCCATGATACTTAGGATGGGGAGGCAGTGAAGTACCGACTGGGTCGCCACAAGTTCGGGTCGCTTGGTGATCCCACACATACATTAGCAGCATGTGTACTGAGTGCGTACAACGTGATTGATTCGCAAAACGTGTTGTGAGCGGGAACTCGAATCAGCCTACAAGTATTTAGCGTATGGTACAATATCTGTGCATATCGTTGTAGAATTTGAGTATGAGATGGTGTGACGAGAACGGCACGGTGTTCGTCAAATCTGTGGACCTCCCAGCTACGTTTGTATAAATATTTCTTTTCTTCTGCCAACGTAGGCTGACAGTTGGTATGGCGACGATGCTTGAAGATGAATAAGCGGTGACACGATGGAGACTAATTGGAGTCAGCTTCTGGGCATGTTTGCGACGATGACTTGTGTTCACTTTGGAATGCTCATTTTTTTATTTTTAGAAATATGTTGTCCAAGGTGACGAATAAAATGATTCTATAAAAAAGTAAGGAAATGTTGCAGCAACATTGTAAAAATATTTTGCCAATATAATTCTTTTCATATATTTTTGCGATTGAAACAAGTACTATGCATTTTAGTAGAAAATGGTCTAAAGAAAACTTGTAGATTCTTTTTGGTTGAATATTTTTTTCCTAAAATTTTTTTCTTATCTCGCATACTTTAACCGAAAAAAGATCTTTAAATTGTTTTAAAAGTATTTTGATCGAAATCCCAAAAAATGCAAAGAGGTTCGGTAACGTTGTGGCTCCAGTAAAAGGTGACTCTTTATGGGAGCATCCATAAAGGAAGTCAATGTTTTAAGGGGAGGGGGTAGTCGAATTGTGAAAGTCTATCACAATTTCACAGACTCCCAGTCTAAAATTGTGACGTTGATACGTTTAAATGAAATCCCTAAAAATAATCCAGCCGACAATAAAACTTCTGTGTACAATTTTCTATACATTTTTTGAGTAACTGTAATGCAAAGTAAAGCACGCTACTGCACGCTTCTTCAAGAAATTTATTTATGGTATTTGTACTAAATTATATGTATATAAAGGCTGTTCCCACCTTTAATTCTGTACGAATACGAATAGTTGGATTTTTTGGTACGTTTAGACACTTCCATAAAAGATACAAATCCTTCATTAAAAATACTAATATTGCGGAAACTGTATTTTTCCTGTTTAAATTTTCTTGTAAAATTAATTGTTTTTAAGTTAAAGCGTTATAAGCGATTGAAAGGCTACTCTGCATACGGGTTTATGTGACAAATTTCGGAAATGCGTTTAGTTAGCTTTAAATAATTTATTTCAACCTAACTTATGATTCTGTACAAGTTTGTAGTCCAGTTCGATTTAGAAGTGGGTCAAAATCTATGCTTGGTATTTTTTTCACAAAGCAATTTCACTTTATTTCCCTGTTCTTTTCACCATTCAATAGAGTATGTAATTGCTCGAGTACTCTTTTTTGTTTTTTATTAATAAAAAAAAAAGAATTTCTGTAACTCCTTATTTGGCAATATTTTCATTTTTGTGGACATGGTATATAAATAGGATTTTTTAGGAACGCGTTGTTCCTTTATGAAATGTTTTCTCGAAGAAGGATTTTTTTAGGATGTTGGTTTCGTGGTTCAATAACGCCTGGCAGTACCTCGAACCGCATTCGCGTTTTTAAAAATTGAATATCAGTTACCTGCAAGTTAAAAAGTTTTTTGTTTCCTAAGAAAATTCATGTTTTGGCATTTACATCCCACAGTTGGTCGAAATGAAGAAACAATGTTCAAAAGAACCTATAAGTCACAATTTCTATAGATTTAAAAAAAATTGAGGATTAGATTTTCAAGAAATCTGTCAACACCATTTTTTGAGTTGATGTTTGTTTTAATTTGTATGGAGTGCAAATAGCGAAAAAAATGTTGATGTTTTAAATCTTTCTTTTTAATTCTCCGTGAAAAATATTCTTAGTGATATCAGCCCTCTGGCTTGAGGAAAAAGGGTCAATTGAGAAATAATTGTGGACATATAAAATTCTTTATTATAAACGAATATTTGCAACAAATAGCCACTATGATGGATTATCTTTTTGCACAGCATATTTCGACGCCTCCATTCAATACACGGCTATATGTTGACAGCTCCTTCTGTCAGACTATATTCGAAATAGAACGTGTAAGATACTACACCAAATTCTCGCCTTCAATCCACTGTCGTGGGTTGCCTTTAAAAAGCCTTGGCCATAATTCGGGGGGATTGAAACGTAAACAATCAGGACCGCTTAAACTGTCTCCAATTGGAATGCATGCTATTGCGCAATATACTTGGCATCGGACTCGCGCACTGTGGCCCATCCTAAACGACTGTGGCAACCGCTCTCGCCCTGCTCCATGAGAAACCACTGGGGCCAGCAGTTCGAGGAAGGCCGAAAACAGTGTGACTGAGAGCGAAAATTTGGTCTATATATAATTTGAACCGAGTATAAGTCTATCTGCATTCTAGCAACTTTTTAGAAGAGCTGATTGAAGTTTGAAATGTTAAAAAAAAGTCACAGGTGCGCTCTAATCTAATGGAACTTATTGCTATTGCGTACTTAACTCCTGACCTCAATATTGCCCCCAACATTCTGCAAATGAACGTGTTTGAAAACAATAAAAACTAAGTAATAAGTAGTTCACATTTTTCATAATGGGTATAATTTTAATAATAACTAACTCAAATGACTAAATTTAAAATATATAAATCAGTGAAGTGAGTATTAAAAGGATACAGATGTTTTGTAATAACGTTTCTGTATGCAAATTGTTTCAAAGCGTTTACGAAAAGCTTTGCAACTTGTAGTTCAAGAAATTTTGCACTATGATTTTATCGGTGTAACGAATGAGTGTATGATACAAAGAAATTAAGAAAAGACAGTATGCGAGAATACGTTTCTCCTGATATTTTTTGATGGAGGATCTGAAGAAATTGTTAAAAACTTTACTGTCTTTTGTGATAAGGTGAAATTGGAGTATGATTAAGGAAGTCTTAGTCTACGGGACTCAGATTTGTATTAATATATCGATAGTGGTTGAGAATTTTGAATTTTCATTGACTTTGCATGAATCTGGAAAACTCTAATTTAAACATTTATAAAAAAATTCTACATAACTAAACATGGTCCTTCGAGCCGCATTTGTCGTGAAAATGTTTCGCTGACTCTCAAAAAGTGCGAATTAATTTGATAAAAAGGCCGACAACAGCTTACGAGTATCAATCGTAAAAAAATTTTTTCGAATTGCAAGAACTTGAGTTTGTAACAAAAAAGTTGGAAAAATTGAAATGTTATTTTTAGTAAAATAAAATGTTTTTTTAAAATATATGAAACATACAATTATGAATTTTCTACGTAATTTGCTCAAAATATATATTTATTTAACTTTTATTCTGATTTGCCTACAGATAAGATGTTTTCAAATTTATCCAACTTTTTAATCAGTCGTAAGCTGTTGTGATACGCTGAAAAAAAAAGTTTCAAAATGAGCCCAAGAACATTGAAAAACGTTGACTATTTCGGAAGTTATTTAAACTTTAAGAAAACATTGAACTTTACACTATTTTTGCAATATCTACTTACAAACGAGATAAATGGGCTTTACCTTCTGCTCATTTTAGACAGAATTTCGAAAACAATCAACCTTTTACAGAGACATTTTTTAGCTCCGATATAAATAAAGCGATAATTAAAAAAAAACAATTTTTCTAAGTGAACCCAAACTTTAGACCGGTAGTGTATATGAAAACTAAGGTGGATCAAAAAGACTGCTATTTTTTAGAGGACAACGATCCCCCCAATTTCATTCCAAATTTGAAAAAATAAATTCCTTAATTTTTTTTTATTTTTCGATTTTAACAGGTGCCGGTTTTGACTTGAAGTTTCCCATGTAAAATGCATGGGGAAAAAATAACTTTTTTGAGTTTTTGGAATAATTTTTCAGGCGTTGAAAAAATGTGGCAGGAAAGTATGGAGGCCTGTAAAGAATTATCCAACGAAGAATTTCATGTATCAAATATATGGGTTTGACACCCCTAATACACCTCTACGAGTACCTGAAAACTACCCTTGAAATGAAAAATGTGAATTCTTAATGAAATCGACATTTTGAGCAGTGTATAATGGTCTTTTTTATTTAAAATTATTAATATTGGTTTAATGGAATATTTATAATCACAGGTTAATTAATTTCTAATTATTTAAACAAATGGAATTTGTTTAAATATCTTTTTTCAAGAATTAATTTTTTTTACTTAAAATTATTACTGTTAGACTAGTGAAATATTGATCAGTAATAATTAATAATTAATTTATCAGTAATATTTAAGTAATATTTTTTATTAAAAAATTTCGTTTTCAAATAAAATTAATCAAATTATTAAGAATTCAGTGATTGGAGTTTATCCACACTGTGAAATTTCTTCGACCGTTATTATCATTAATTAAAGAATGCGTTTTATTCTGGTCATACGGTTCAATATAAATAATAATGGATTCAGATGTCAATGAATCTTTATTGGTCAATTTTAATTGATATAACCGACCTACGTTTCAACCTAGTTGCAGGTCTTCTTCAAGGTAATACATCACCTAATTTAAAATGTTTTAAAAATATGTAATACATTGGAAAGAATTAACAAATTTTATTTTAAAAAATTGTATTGTGTATAAATTTACCTGTGAATTTTGACATTAAAATCCAAAAAACAAGACATTTCATTTGTGCTTTAGTCCTTACAAAGGAGTATAATTTTGGAGTGAGACAAATTAGCTAAGTGTTAAGTGGAACGATGGTCGTGGGGGCTAAAGCGTAGGCTTTGGACCCACTCCGTCGGCTTGCGGGTTCGATTCCCGCCTCGCACTCTGGAAGAGTCTCGGCGGCCCATGCAAGGTAGTTGTTCATCTCCGGAGAATCGTGGGACTGGTACCTCTAGAGAAAAAGGTTTTCTCTAAATACTTAAAGCTGTTGCTCTTGGTGGTTCGGAACCCACCTTAAACCGTAGGTCCCCCTTCCACCACCAATTAAGTGTGTGTGGGGCGCGGGGTGTAAAGAAATAAAGAAGAAGGTACAAGAAAAATGTAAGCCCTTAGGGGACACATTAGAGGCTTCCATTCCAATTAGTTAAGTGTTAGCTAAAATTTCTTTAATTTTTTTGCTTGAGATTTTAAAGTTGTTGTGTGTTTTTCTTATATATAAAAAAGAATACTTCAAATTATTTATACAAAAAAAATTTTAACTTCTAACAATTAGCTAATTTGGCTCACTCCATATTTACGCTCCTTTTCAAGGACTAAAGCACAATTGGAATGTCTTGTTTTTAAATTGTAATTTAAAAATTGATAGGTAAATTTATACACAATACAACTTGTTAATTATTTTCAATGTATTACATATTGCTAAAAAAATTTAAATGAGGTGATGTATTACCTTGAAGAAGACCTGCAACTAGGTTGACACGTACGTCGGTTATATCAATTAAAATGGACGAATAAAGATTCATTGACATCTGAATTCATTGTTATTCATATTCGACCGTATTACCAGAATAAAACGCATTCTCTCATTAAAATTAATAAAACTATGTTGATAAATATTCCACTAAAGAAATATTAATAATTTTTAATAAAGAAGTTATTTACAGAAGTTCTAATTGTTTAAACCATTGAAAATTAAAAAACTAATGTTAATAAATATTCCAGTAGACCAATAGTGGTAATATTTATGCAAACGAACAAAATTTCGAAAAAATTGTTTAAACAAATCCCATTTGTTTAAATAATAAAATATTAATCAAGCGACGTTAATACATATCCTACTAGACTAATAGTAATAATTTTTAGGAGGAAAACGAATTTTCGAGAAAAATTATTTAAACAAGTTCCATTTGTTCAAATACTCGAAAATTAAATAACCAATGATAACAAATATAACCGCAAGACCAATATTAATAAGTTTAAGTAAAAACATACGAGAATACAGTGTGCAAAAGGTCGATTTCATAAAAAATTGACATCTTTTATTTTAAGGTTAGTTTTCAGGAACTCGTGGGGGTGTGTTAGGGGTGTCAAACCTATATATATGATACATGAAATTCTTTGTTGGATAATTCTCTACAGGCCCCTATACTTTCCCGTCACATTTTTTCAACTCCTAAAAAATTATTCCAAAAACTCAAAAAAGTGATTTTTTTCCCATGCATGTTACAATGGAAACTTCAAGTCAAAACAAGCACCTGTTAAAATAAAAAATAAAAAATTAGGGAATTTCTTTTTTTGGATTTGGAATAAAATGGGGGGGGGGGATCGGTGCCCTTTAGCTTGCAAACAAATTTTGCCATGCATTTGTGGACCATCCTAATGAACACTTTTATTTGATTTCGAAATTATGAATTTTTTTCTCGCATACTTAATTATTATTTCTCCAAAAAGAGATTTCACATTTTTGTGAATTAGGCTTGCAGATCCTAAAATTATTACTAACAATATTCTTGCAATATAATTTTTGTTAACAATTGAATGAAAGACAGAGTCCTTACTCTCGGAATTAACAGAAGATTGTTCGTAAATATTGAGGAATGAAATTAATTTTAAAAAGCTCGGCAACTCCAACATTACCATAGCTATAATAAAATCGAGTATTGAACTCTTGGATCAAAGATGAAAGAAATTTGAAAATTCACATTTAAAAATGAAAGCTCCAACGACCACGGCAGGATGCGAAACTCTCGATATTAAGGGATCTGAGCTCGTTCTTCGTCCATGGAACCAGTCCAAATAAATAGATCGGAATGCAAGCATGTTCGTTAAAGATACTTTTTTCCTCGCCGACAGTTCGGAACACCAAATCTGCCGGATGAGGCGTTTGTATCTGGTTCTGAGAGTATCCTTCATAGATGTCATATCCTGAATGCAGGTCTGTGGCACGCCCAGGTATTTATAAGTCTCTCCAGCGCAAAGATCTCGTTTAGCACTTCTATCGGCAAGTTCAGGGGTTTCAGAGATGCCATTATATTTTCCTCGCTTCAAATAAACCTTGGAGCAGTTGTCTAACCCAAATTCCATTCCTATTTTCTCAGTATATCGTTTGACAATCCCTAAAGCTAGATGTTGTTGCTCCTTGTTCTTGGCATAGACCTCATTATCGTCCATATACAATACATGAGTGACCTTGTAATTTCGATCTGCAGGTTTGCCGAAAAAAACCCGTCGGATTGGCGAAGTGCTAGAAATAGGTTAGTTGTCACACGATTTTTTCCAGATGAGATAGTAAATCTGGTTTTCCAAAGTTGCATCAATCTCTCTATGCACCTCACGATTTGCGGATAAATCTTTAAACTTTCCAAAAGACAGATGATAAGTCTATAGGAGGTCGAATCGAAAGCTTTCCGATAATCAATCCAGGCCATGGATAGGCCACGCTGGTAGGATGCAGTATCATTGCAGACACATCTATCGATGAGTAGGTTCTACTGAGCTCTGCTACGCCTTTCTTTAAGCCGCGTTGTTCATGCACTTCTTGCCGCACTGGTTCAATTTCCCGAAAAATCCTATCATTTACGATAGCTCTGAATATCTTATAGAGTGTGTTCAAATAAGTGATTGGCCTGTAATTTATCGGGTCAGCTACGTTGCCTACTTTCAACAGGAGTATTATGCGCCCTTCCACCAACCACTCCGGAATTGGCTCTTTCGAATTTAAGCATAAGGTGAAAATACGGGCCAAATCCTGATCGGTTAAAGGAAACTTCGGAATAGTTCTTCATCCCTCTGAATACTTTTTGCACCTCCTCGGTTGTGATGGGTGAGCATTCTTCATTAGGTGTTATGAGGGCATCTCACAGCTCCTTAAAGCTAATTATGTTCTCTGAGTCTTCGTCCAGCCTATGATGCACTTTGTAGACTTCTCTCCAAAATACTTCAACCTCCTCTAGTATCGTCGGGTGTTCGACAGTATCTGTAGGGTCTTGGAAGAATCGAGATGGGTCAGAAAGAAACTGTCGGTTTGCTCTGAACCACCTGTCTCTCCGCCTTCGAACCCTCGAACCTTGGCGGTAAAATATCTGTTAGTTTTGTTTTACGGTTCGCATCGACCAAAGCTCCCGCTGTATTATACACACAACAATTGATAGTCCAGAGGCCGGATTCTTCGGAAAAATATCCTCGAAGCTTGTCATCCATTTCAGCCAGTTCTTTAGGCTTGGGAGGAACCTGGGTTTTGATGTTTCTCTGGGTCATAAAGCATCGCTCTTCCTCTATCGGATGCCTGCCCGCGGTTGGTCTTAGTGTCGCCTCTCTTTTTTTGTTTCTGGCTTTTTCTGGCTCTGGTAGATTAGGCGTTCCGCTTTCATAGCTCCTTGTTTGGAACCGTTCGGCATGGTTTCGCAGACGTTGATACGAAAAGTGTGATAGCTTCGGGTGTTTCTCGCACGTCAGAAACTGCCAAACTGCCAAACTTGCATCCTAGCACTCTAGCAAGTCGAGTTTTAGTCGCTCCGTCCACCTGGAGGTCCTAAGATTCCATCGTGCTTTCGGCACGCTTTTCACACCTCCGCTTGAGGGATGATTTTCTCGTGAGCACCCCTGGGCAATTGTGGCCAGGGGTGGTTAGGACAGGTATAAACTCAAAGTTATAAAATTCTCGTCTTGGAGTCATACAATTTCGACTCAAGACATAGGAACTTGTCTCTGAGACATAAATTAGAGTCTGGGACCGTATCAAAAATGAGAGATGCTTAGCATGAACTTTTCGTTTACAACATGGCTTGATTGTGGTATAAAATTGCAAAATAAGCCTAAAATCTAGGTGATTTATTTTCGCGTATTTTTTTTTAATTTTGGATGGACTTTATTTTACTGTCTTCGTTATAAAACTATTTTTCCAATTTTCTTTATGTATGCAAAGTATATATTACCATAGATACAAAATGAAAAGTATTTAGAGGTAGCTACCCGCATTAATTTTTTTTTGCGAAACACGTAAACTTTATGTTTGACTCAAGTGCAAAATATATATTCCTCCCCCCTACGGACTGTAACATCTTTTGGTTGGTGGGAAGGGGGCTTAAGCGCGTGTGACAGAGGTCGCAAATGGACCTCGGCCTGTATGCGTATGGATATGGATGATATGATATGCATGATCGTTGTATCGTAGAAGGATGACAGAGCCTAGCTAATACGGGCCTTCTGGATTCCTAGGTTGAGGTTCCTCCTGGACTGGTTTCAGTTTAGAATCGGCATAGGAATGACCTGTGGTTCACACAGCGAACAAAATCAGCCCTCGTTGGTATGATGGCCTGCGAACTTGTATTCATAGAGTGTATCGCTCAATGCGACCACCCCTCTGAGCCGTGTGTGTAGCATGATCGTGCCCGTGACACTTTGGCACCTGGGGGTTGGGTCCTAACGGGTCTTACATAAACATTTCCTTCCAATCTGTCTCTTCCGAAGCCAAACTCAGGCGGTGACTGTGACCACAGCTCTTCTCGGAGCTTAAGAATTGACGGTCCGTCTGAGTGAGGTTATGGACACGAGAGCGTCTTATCGGTTTCTCAATAGGAAGAAACGCATCAACAGTTCCCTGAGAAGGAGACTAAAGAGACAAACGCAGCGGGCGAGTGGAGCCGCTGCGATACCTGGAACATCGGCGAGCATAACACCGATAACCAGCACTAAAGCTCAGAAGCGAGGAAGGGGCTCAGAAGCACCCTACCTGGGGATACATAATAGTCCAGTAGCCGACGAGTCCAGCAGTCGCCGGGAGCAGGACTGACAGCTGCTCAGAGGGCTGACCCTCTGACGGTGGTAATGATGGATACGAGCTACCCGGACTCGTTGCTCACCACAGAGCAGTATGAGCTCTTCAGGGAGGCTATCTGAAGTTCGATCGAATAAGTGTCCCCAGATCAATGACCAACAATCAATGCCCTCCTTCTGTAGGGGGGGGGGGGAGGTCTTTGTATTTGTGGTAGCTAAACCAGCGGTAAAGCTTGGCTACACAAGGCTGTGGTCGAGACAAGGCTTTGGCAGGGCGCATCTCTTACGGTGGGTGGAGTTGAGTTTCTCAAGAAGATGGTTAGGGCCATGGCGCACAGCGGGGAAAAAGTACATGTTCTGGTTTAAAATACGATTCAGGCTGAACCTGCGGACCGATTTGGATGTTTTTTTTTAAACTGACAAAATTTTCAAGAGAGATGTCGAGCCTGATTTTTAATTTAGTTTTTCAATTTTGTTTAAATAAATAAATATGACGACATGAATGGCCATTTTGTCTAATTAATGTTGCCGGTGCTCGTCAATAATATGAAAATTATTCTAATCACGAAGGTTTCATAGATTCACATTATATAAAGATATTCCATCATGATACAATTAACAAGAAAATTGCTTATGCACAAAGTATTTGTTAAAAATGTGTTTTCTATCATTTTTAATAATTTAACCTAATTTTAAAGTAATATTGCACAAAATTTGAATGGAAACAATATTTTGATGAAAAAAATTTCTCTTGAGACTATTCTTGTTAATATAATAAACAAATCAAATAAACAAGTGCATTACTTAGGCATTGGTGGTCAGAAAAATGATTTTTTTATGTCAATTTTTAAAAATCAGGAATCTCATAATAATTTCAGAAAAATTCATAAATTGTTAATAAATTTTATGGTTTTCTAAACAAATTCAACAAGAACAATGCATAATTTTGGGCATTTGTCGACATTATGGTACGCCGCTTCACCAAGATATTATCTCATCTCCCTGAACCAAATGTTTATGAGTATTCTTGTCGTAAACTATTCATCTTTTAACAATCTTAAACTGATATCATTTTCTACGATTAAATAGGTCCTATTAATTAGATGGATGGAATTGAATAGAATTAGATGGTGACCCGACTTTTCATATACTATAGAATTGATTTATAAAAAATATTAAAGTGTTCGTTCATTCATTCCTCCTATAATACGTTTTTGGGGTCTTTGAATCCGAATTTAAAAGTCATTTGACTCGGCGAGGTCGAATTCCATTCATATTCTAATAAAAATTAAAGCACTGAAAACTGTTCTCTCCATAAATTGTTTGTATTTAGCGTCCAGTACATAGAACTTGTTAGTCATTCTTTGAGCATGGCAATAAGTCTGTAGCACAAAATCCTGCTGCCTTGACAGATACTGTGACGATGACAACTGCCGCGAAAGGGAATGTGTAGAATAATTCATTCTCAGATTTGTTAAAGTAACGTAGCCAGCGAAGGCACGCTGCCTTGCAGGTAGGGGTGAGTATGTATCAGGAACAGTTTTCGGTGTTTAAATTCATTTGATCAAATAGTGATGGATGTTGCTAAAATTATCATGAAGTTCCCAATTAAAAGGACTGGAATTGAAAAAAAACGAATTTTTCCATGGATAAGTGCTCGACTAATGTTCCTAATTTTAAAAAAATTACATTGAAAAACCGAATTTTTCGGACGACAAATGCCTAATAATGCATTTATTTATTAGATTTGTTCATAATATTAACAAAAATAGACTGAGGGGAAATTATTAACCACAACAATTTTATATTATTGACGAGCACCGGGAGCGTCAAATAGAAGAATTACCATTTTTTCCGTCATATTTATTTCTTGATAAAAAAATTGAAAAACGAAATTAAAAATTAGGCTCGACAACTTTCTTTGAAATTTTGTCAGCTTTAAAACAAACATCCTAATCGGTCCATAGGTTTAGCCGGATTCGTATTTTAAACCAAAAAAATGTACTTTTTCCACAATGTACGGCGTGGTTCCCAGGTGAACTGGAAGACCCGTCTATGGTCCTCCGTCGGTTGGAGGGATTCAACCCCTTATTTCAGACAGCGTCCTGGCGAATCGTCAGGAACGATAAGCCTCAGGAAGACACAGAGGAAGGAGGAACCAAACATGTCCTAGTTGTGTAAATTCCTGAGTCACAGACAAGGGCTTTTGCAGTCCTCAAAAACAAGCCCTTCTACCACATTGGACAGGTCAACTTTAAGCTTGCCAGCCAGGGACAGGAGGAGTCTGTCGGTGTACATGAAGCTCAAGATCAGACTTAAATTACTGCTCCCGGTCTAACAATTATCTAAATTAATTTGCATCTCAGCAAAGGCGCCTCTGCAGTTTTGCAAAGGGATATGGCTGCCAGGTTCACATACATCTCACTGATCCAGGAACCTTAGGTAGTTCGAGAAACTATTAGGGGTTTAGGGTGTGGCTGGTTATTGTTACAGGAACCTTAGGGCAGTCAATTCAAGGGTACTGGCTAAGGCAGTCAACGTCGTCCCGCTGCTTGAGCTATGTTCTAGAGACCTGATGGTTATAGTCACGGATTTGAAAGGAATATGAAGGGTAGTCATGGGATCGGCTTAATTTTCATATGGCAGTGATATTGCAAGGTAAGGAGCCTTCCCCTTCTGCTGGGGTGGGATGCCAACTGGCATCATACTTTGTGAAGCAGCACGGATACCAACCAAAGAGGTCGCGGTCTATTGGAATATCTAATTACCGCTGATTTAGATATTCTTAATACGGCGAACACCCCGACGTTTCGTAACTCGGTGAGGAAGGAAGTCATTGGCATCACTTTTTGTACTGGTAGTTTCAGAATTAACATCAAGAAGTGGAGAGTCGAAGATCAATCCACTCTTTCAGATCACTCGCAGACAGAGTTCTAGTCGGAATTTACTGTACCCGCCGGCCATAAATGGGCCAGAAATCCAAGAACGTATTAGGGTCAGTTTTTCACATAACTAAAAAGTGAACTTTCAGGGATGTCCAGGTCAATCAGAGACGTGGATGCCCTGGAGATGGCGGCCGAGATTTTCACGGAAGCCATCAAATTCACTTATGAAAGTAATTGTTGGCCTTCAAAAGTCAGTAGGGCAGACGATACTCACTGGCGGAATATGAAACTCGGAAAGCTTCGCAGGGAAACCAGAGAGAGTTTTAAACGTGCCAGCACTGGCAAAACGAAGAAACTATGGAGCTCATTTACGACGATGAGGGATGTATATCAGAGTTCAACACGTAGGGCAAAGAATGAAATCTGGACCAACGTTTGCACTGACATCGAGAAAGGAGCAGAGGTAGCTAGACTGGATAAGCTGCTCTCTCGAAATCGGGCTTTTATTCTGGGCACTCTAAAATTGCTCAGCGGGGGATACTCAGAGTCTGATGGTGATAAGTTAGCTGACCTGTTTAAGGCAAATTTTCTGGGCTTCTTAAAGTAAGGAGAAGAGGAGACATCACCGTCGAGGCCGAAAAAGCCGCCTGTGGCCCAATAGGCCCCAAAGCGGCCGCTTTACAACGAGGTTTTTACTCCAGCCACTATCAGGTGGGCCCTGAAGACCTTCAGTCCTTATGAGTCTCCTAGTCCAGATGGCATATATGCATTATTCTTACAAAGGGCTGGTAAGTTCATCATAGGGCCGACTGTGAGACTTGCTAGGACTAGTCTGACGTTGGGTTATAATCGGAAGGCATGGAGGGGTGCGAGAGTAGGGCCTGTAGAGTCTGAGATAAAATGTCGACTCGTTGCTACCTCATCGATAAGAAGTATCGAGTTAGCCTATCTACGAAAGGATAATGGGTTAACGGCGAGGCACACCTTTTCAGTGATGAAGACAACTGTTTTGCAGATGAGACCAGGAACAAAGAGAACGCAGTAGCAGGTTTATATCGTTGAAGGAATGTAATGGGCTTCACAATTGCGATGGGGTCCTACGCTAAAGTTCTTCAATCGGAGAATATGACTACGCTCCAGTGCATCCATAAGGCAAAGAAGTGTGGCAATAAAAGAAACATTCGTATCTGCTCAGGCAGCAGGGCTACTATAATGGCCCTGAATGGCTCAAAGCAAAACTCTCACCGAGCGAAAGAATTACTCAAGCTCGAGAGGAATAAAGTCAAGGTACTATCAGAAGTGATCATAGGACACGGAAACCTCCAGTCACAAAGACACAGGATAGGGCTTGAAGAAAGTCCCCTCTGTTGTATGTGTGGAAAGGATAATGAGACTTCTAATCGTATCATTTGTCACTGCCCTGTGATTGCAGGGAAACGTGTAAGACTCATAGGCAGGCACGGCATCAATGAGTCTGAAATAACAGCCAACAGCGTGGCTGGAGTCCTCTCCCCATAGAGAGGGCTATGGGACCAGGATTAAGGCTCACAAGAGGACACAATGGCATCACTCAAGCGTCAGGGTCTGTTACGATCTCAAGCCAGAATAACCATAATAAAAAACTATATTTTTTCTTTTCGAATTTAAAAGTTTCAGGACAACTTTAAAAATATGTAGGGGTGATTTACCCCCTTAATTTGTTGTTGTTGAGAAAATTGCGTTATTTATCTTGCATCACTTGAGACTTCTATCTTTGAGGAGCTGTTTCACCCCGTGAAGTATTTTTTAGTAGATAGAAAGAACGTGTCGCTAAGTTTTTCGAGTACTACAACATATGCCAGGAAGAATCAAATTGGCAAGGGACACCTGGATTACCTTCCTTGTTAGCACAACAACTGATAAAATAAGACTTTATCTTAAAAGTTATGAATAAAAAAATCTCTCGATTAGATACACTATGCATTTTTAACAAATTAAAGTATAGTTTGTACTGTCGTTGTGCTTAGGAACAAAAGAAGAAGAATATTTCCTCATGAGTTAAAGTGTACAATGTATCTTTCCTTCAATTCCGGCTTCTATGGAATAAATTTACTGTTTCAACTTTATTTTTCCCTATAATGAATGATATCTTGTGGGAATGGTTTCTTCTTTGCGTAAAGACAACAAATCTCGATGTTTCGCTGCTTCTAACGGTAAAATGGCTTTGTATGCTGGTTCGAGTATGATGCTAAAATACATATTTTGTGTTTTTATTTTATTTGCTCTAATATGAATTTGGAAAAGTGAACTTACCTGTGCAGTATGATTGTTAATGTATTACTTTCATATTATGCAAGCCTTTTGGTTTTCCCACTCTTTTTGGTACATTACTTGCATAAGTTTTATTTGAATCTTTAGCGACAAGGAAAAAGTTTTCTGCACTTCGTACTGACACAGGCTTTATTCTGAAATATTTTGTTGGTTTCAAAATGTGAAAGAAATAGTAAATCTGAAATACTGCAGTTTCAAAGGTAGTATTACTTCTTTGGTCGGCCT
>NC_046657.1:137962608-137964379 GCF_010883055.1 Belonocnema kinseyi | reverse complement strand
AGGCTTTATTCTGAAATATTTTGTTGGTTTCAAAATGTGAAAGAAATAGTAAATCTGAAATACTGCAGTTTCAAAGGTAGTATTACTTCTTTGGTCGGCCTCGCTTCTTTGGTGACGTAGCTTTGGCCTGATCAGAACGAGGGGCAGCAAAAACCCTAATTTTCTCGGCAATGCTCGTCGACTAGTACTGCATTCTGAAATATACTTTATTTTAGCACTTAATGTACCAGAAAATTTATAAGAGAATTGATCATAAAATATGCTGTTCAAATCATGTATTTCCTTATAATCATAATTAAACTGGCGCATAGTAGAACTGGATATAAAATACTTCTTTAAGGTTGGGTAGGCCCCCGGGCCACTCATGAAGAAATAATAAATATTCTGTTCTACGATGCGGCGGTTCAGTTATTAATAAATTAAACAAATTATATCAGATGACAAAAATACATCAATGTGCATCATAGGCAATGGGATTCGAAGACAATCGAAATGAAATTCGTTTTTTCTGCCTAAAACTGTTCAAATCTTTCAAACCTTTCATCTTTCAGGGCAGTTTAACACTTTTGTTTTTCCTAATCTTATAGCGCTGTTTGGCGTATTTTCATTATAAGTTTTTTGGGGCATTTAATCCACTTGCTTTTTATTTAAATGGGGCAGTGTGACCCAGAAGTTTTTTGAGCAGTTTAGCCTTTCTATTGTTATTAATCATAGAGAGCCGTATGACCCTTATTCTTTCTTATTTTTTATGAGTTAGGACCTTTGGTTTTTCAATATAATCGTAATGTTTGGGCCCTTTCTCTTCTCAACATAATCGGAAAGTTTGACCGACAGTTTGTCAGAACTGTTAAGATTTCCTGCTTTTCTTAATCTTATGGGGCAATTTGACCCTTTTGATAATTTAGTATTTTGAAGCGCAGAAGGACCTCTGTATCTGATCACCGAAATAATATAGATCACATAACATCCCCTTGCCGCCTTATATGGGGTGGGAAGGCATCCCTATGACTGGTCACAAAAATAATCTACTTCACATATCATTCTCCCTCCAGCGTCTCATTGGGGTGGAAAATCACCACTTTGAATGGTCATATAGATTTCCTTGGTCAAATTCTTATCAGAGACGGAAAGGCACCCCTGTGACTGATCATCGAAATTATGCAAGTAACTTTTTTTTAAATGTCTTGTATTAATAAAAAACCATTCTGCATTCTGACTGAACTTTTTATTTCTGTAAAGGATGTGTTTCAGAAATTGATGAGTTTTATTACACAATTTGTTATCACAAAAGCGATGCATCTTTTAGTGTAGTCCAACTTTTTCTCCAAATTTTACCGTTGAATCAATATTTTAACAAAAATAACCACAATTTTAATGATCTTCATTTTTTAACGGAAAATTCGAGTGTGTTTAGACCCCCAAGATAATGCTTGTTCTTGCAAGGCGGCCTAACGCAGGAGACGAATTGCTATATGTAGGGGTTCTTCGTAGAGCATGAAACCTATCGCTGTTGTTGGTGTAGTCCTTATTTCTCCCATCACACCCCTCTAAACTAGTGTTTGTATTCGTAGTTGCCTGACCTGCATCATTGTACGTTCCAAGTATGGCCATCAGACGCAGGCCGCGTATAAAAGCCTTGTTTTCAATACAAGAGAGTAGTCAGACACGAAAGTTAAGCCCCAGACCCTATATCAAATCAAAGGCTCTGCTGCTTATCCAAAATGTCATGAAAAACTTACTGCATTGCGGTTTTAGGTGATTCGGCTAATTC
>NC_046657.1:137954453-137962508 GCF_010883055.1 Belonocnema kinseyi | reverse complement strand
AGTTAAGCCCCAGACCCTATATCAAATCAAAGGCTCTGCTGCTTATCCAAAATGTCATGAAAAACTTACTGCATTGCGGTTTTAGGTGATTCGGCTAATTCAGTTTGCTATCTAGGATCACTCGCAGATGTTTGACTGAGCCTAAGATCACCAGCCATCCACGGCTAAATGGTCTTTTTTGGATCTAACAAAAGCCCTAAGGTGTGGTACCAGAACTCTACGATGCATAGCGCACACCTTGTAACAACCAATATCGTTTCTAGATGAGCCCCTCTAACTAGAATTACAAAGTCATTCTCGTATCCCTGGATATAATACTCTTCCATATTCAGCCTACGAAGGCGGCCATCCACTATAGTGGTACACAGGAGAGATCATAAGACACCTCCCTGTAGGCGTCCATGTGGCGCTATTTCCCTAACTAGGCCTCCGGCTCATCTGACTTGCACTCACTTTTGGCGTGTCTTTCTTTCCATTCACCTTACTAGATTAGCTTGCACTTAATATCCCGAACTCTCTCGACATATTGGCTTCTGCAGGGGTATTGCTGAAGGTGCGTTGTGCTTAGAGCCCTTTAGTGAAAATACGCGGCGTGCTGTAACTCATCTGTGGTACCGTAGTATGTCCACAGTATCAAATAGCATCGGATTGTAATGGATTGTATCGAAAGTATCAGATAATTTTATATAGTATGGGAAAGTATCGGATAGTATAGGATAGTATCAGATGAGAATTTATAGTTTCAAATAGTATCGTATTTCGCTAGATACTATCGAACGTATCGTATAGTATCGGGTAGTATTGGATAGTATCGGATAGTATGAGATAGTATCGGAAAGTATTGGATAGTATCGAAATTTTCGGATTTTATCGGATAGTCTTCGATAGTATCGGATGGTATCGGATTCTAATAGATGGTATTAGAATTTTTTTATTTTATCGGATAGTATCAGATTATAATCTGTTGCATCAGATAGAAGCGGATTGTAAGGATAGTATTGCACGTATCGGATTGTAATGGATAGTATCTAAATTTTCGGATTTTATTGACTATTACGGAATAGTATCGAATTGTATCGTATTGTATCGGATTGTAATGTATAGGACCGAAATTCTGGAATTTATTGTATAGTATCCGATAGTATCATATAGTATCGGATTATAATAGATAGATCAGAAATTTTCGGAATTTATTGTACAGTATCGGATAGTATAGGTTAGTATTGGAAAGTATCGGATAGTATCAGACAGTGTCGTATAGTGTAGGATAGTATTAGAAAATATCGCTTTGTACCTTATACTATCAGACAGTATCGAATATAGTATCGGATTATATTGTAATAAATAGTATTGAGAGTATTGGATAGTATCGGAAAGTATGGGATAATATCGGATTGTAATAGAGTGTATCGAACGTATCTTATAGTATCGAGTAGTGTCTAAAGTGTCGTATAGTATCGGAAAGTAACAAATACTAACAGATATTTAAGGATTATAATGGATAGTATTGAAATTATCGGATAGTGACGGATAATATTGGATTGTAATATATAGAACCGAAATTTTCGGAAATCATTATATAGTATCGGAGAGTAGCGTAAAGTATAGGGTAGTATTTGAAAGTTTTCGATAGTAGCGGATAGTATCGGGTAGTATAGGATAATATCATAAAATATCGCCTTATATTTTATAGTATCAGATAGTATCGAATATAATATTGATAGTATCGATAGTAATGGATGGTATCGAAAGTATCGGACAACATGGGATAGTCTGGTGTAGTATCGAATAGTATCGGATTGTAATAGATGATATCAGAATTTTTGGATTTTATTTAATAGTGTCAGATAGTATCGGATAGTGTCTGATTTTAATGTGTTGTATCAGATAGTAGCGGATTGTAAAGGATATTATCGCACGTATCGTATAGTATCTAAAAGTACTGTATAATATCAAATAGTATCGAAATTTAATAATATGAAATATATAAAATACTCCTTAGTTGGATGTCACAACCAATTTTAAATTATCCAATAAAAATGGCTGTCGCATCCAACTAATGGGATGGCGCTTCAGAATCCAATTAAACTGACTGACATTTTGACTTCAATTTACAAGAGTATAGGATAGTATTGAAAAGTATCGGGTAGTATTGGATAGTATCGAATAGTATCGGATATTATCGAAGTGATAGATATTTCTTCCGTTTTACTTTCTGCTCTGACGTGATATTACCATCGGCTGATGCCGAGAATTTCATCACGTACATTACCTTTGTCTTCAGATCTTGAAGGACAATATCAGGATTTGTAGCACTAATACGTTAGTGGTGCAGAAGGACAAATTCTAGTAGCTCTTACACTGATCATTCTACACAACGGACTCAAGTTCCCCCTGGGCGCATGGCAATACGGGCATTAGATCAACACCATAGAATTTCCGAAGGTGGTAATATAACATTTTTAGAGCTGCATTGGGTCTCTGTATGTGGCGATAACATGCATACTTTGAGCATCTGCTGAGAATATATCCACATGTTTATGGCTCTTGCTTGAAAGCCCGGCCGTTGTTATCGCCTACAGCTACATTTATTTACACCCTATTAACGAGTAAAAAGTAATTACTCAGTCTCCGATCTTAATCCAGCAGATTTGAGAAACATTTTGTGCAGCGCCATCGATAGTTCTTCGGTACGTATCGTGCCGTAGAATTTATCATGAAGGTGCTTGTTAGCATGTTCTCTTAGTAAAAGCGATTCTTCTGCTTCCTGTGCACGACTTTTGGGCACCATAGTTGTAAGTGATGCGTAGAATCGCTGGAATAAAATAGGAAACCAAGCACCTATGGGGACCTATCTGTAGCACTGTATACAAACGCCGAATTATTATTATCAAAACAATACTTAAACGTTTTGCAAGGATATTGTATCAAGATAAAATTTGACTAATTATATTTTTAATTATGCATTGAGGTCTGCATGAGGTTGTCAGGATATTTTAGCATAAAAATTTGTTATCATACACTCAGATTAAAGGAACACGTGTTTCACCGTTTTGTTGAAAAAAAATTTAGTTCAGTTATTGTGAGCTGTTGAAGATAACCTTACAAATTCATAAAAACTTTGCAAATATTTTCCAAGAGGATGCACTTTTTTACCAAATAAGTAATTTTTTTACTTTTTTGGTGGATTGCCCATAATATGAACTACAAATTGTCCAATTTTATCTTTTGATAACCATTTCTTCATATTGAAAAAAATCCAAATTATTACATTCTTTAAAAACTACCAAAGAAAGGAGTAAATGCCAAGGAAAAAGTTGTGTAGAAAAGAATGTACTTTAAAAAAGTCTATTTCAATTTTTTAATATATGACACCACCTCAATTTATATTCTTATTTGCTCATTTATGGTGTTGTTAGTTTTTTTTTAATATATGAATTGATGTGGTGCCAAATATTAAAAATGTGAAAGAAGCTCTTTTAAAAGGAATACAATTCTTAACCACTTTTTCCTTAATTTTTCGTTCTAATGAAGTTAAAAAAAGTAAACTTAATCAAATTATTAAAATTAACAATAAATTTTAAATAATTAAATTATTTGGATCAAAATTAATTAATATAGAAATTTCTTCTTTGGTAAAAAAACGAAATACCTATAAAAATTTTAATATTAATTTTACGAGAGGCGGTAATGTATCCGGATCGAGATAATCATGATCGGTTAAATGAGTGTATAAATTGATGTGGTGTTATATATTTAAAAAGTGAAAGAGGCTTTTTTAAAGGAATTCAATTTCTAAACAACTTTTTTCCTCAATATTTACGGCTTTCTTCGATAGTTTTAAAAAAATTAACAATTTTGATTTTTTTCGAAAAATGCTTTTTTCGATAGGAAGAAATTATTTACCAAAAGCCAAACTTGGAGAATATGTAGTCCATCTCAAAAATCGATCATTTTTTCCTCTAAACTGGCCACCAAAATCTTTTTTCCTGTGAGATTACAGGAAAAAGTGTGAAAAAATTTTTGTTTTCCTCTCGTTTAAACAAGCATGCAAAAAATATTAAATTTAAAAAATATGTAGCTCAAAGAAATGCCTGTGTATTTATTTTAATAAAATTTCACCTTCTTTCAAACAAATCTTAGTTTAATTTATTTAATTAGTTAGTTGAAAAAATTTCGTCGACTCGCAACATCTGAAAAACATTTTTTGTCTAAATCGATGAATATTTTTATACCAGTACATAATATGTGCAATATCCCGGGGAATAAATGCATAAATTTCGCATTTTCAAAGTGCGTTTTATAAACATAAACTAATTATTTTGACCAAATTCATGTCTCTGTAGAAGATTATGCTGCAGTTCGACTTAGAAGTGGGTCAAAATCGATGTTATTATTTATTTTTCGAATGCTCACTTCTCTTCGCCTGTTCTTTTTATAATTAAATTGAGGTCAATACAGCTCTAAAGTAATTTCTCATTTTCTTAAATAAGGCAACTAACAATGGTTTTTCTCGGAGGTATCTGCTTCTTACAAGATGTTTCTTTCACGGTTTGAATAAGCTTGAAAATAGGTCTAAAGCACTTTCATCTGTTTTAAAAACTAAAATACTAAAAAGTTATACAGCTTTTCCTGTGACAGACTCAGCACTTTTGGGCCGCACTGTTCTTTCTAAAGGTTTCTCTCGCAGGTGTTTGCTTTTTTAAAGCGTTACTTGTCTAGCTCAACAGAGCTAAATAATAGCACAAAAGAAATTTCCTGTTCTACTTTTCAAATTAAAGGAGTTAGAGTTAAACAGCTTTTGGCGTTTCGTGAAAAGTTCAAGTTTTAGCTTTTAATTGCCCCGGTCTCTTCATTTTTTTAACTTAAACAAACATAAGTTACTTAATCCATAAACTTATTTATGAATTAATTAAAATACGTATTCATCGCTTTAAATAATCGAATCAATTGAAACGACGAAAAATTTAATAAACGTGTCCCTTACAAATGGTCTTGTAGAAATTTAAAGTTAAACCTATCGGTTGCTTTCATTTAAGTTCTGGCATAAACGCATACATAAGCGGACCATCTCTTTTCTTATTTTCAGCATATTATCTCGAAAAATTAATTCTGAATTCTATGGTATTACTGAATAATTTATCAGTAATAAAAGCAAGTTATCCATTACCAATAGATTGACTTATATTAAATTCGTTAAATATAATACGATTATTTACATATTTTATGATTCATGTTTTGACGTAAAGCAAACAAAGTTAAACCAATAAAATGTATTCTGCAATACAAAACGCATCACCATCTACAGTTTGCACTTTCGTGTTACGAATTCAAGATTTTCCATGAAAATTAAATTCACTCAGAGGATTGACATCTAAAAGTCTGCATGTCCAAGAGCCAACCTTTCGTACGCATGCCTTCATACAAAGGAAGTATAGTGAAGACTAGACACGAGTCTCGAGAGAAATGGATGCCGAATACCAATGGCACTAATATTCCCGAAGACTGTAATCGTTCCTATGAATAACGCATCACTGCATTATAAAGCCACCTTGTCATTGATTTGTTAGGAAATGTAGTAAATCCATCAAATCAGAATAAAATGTTTATTTTAGGCGGCATCCTTCCTCACTAATACTTGCTGCATTGAATAAGAATGCCTTGAAAAATTACTGATTTGTGCACGTCCCTTAAGAGTTTTAACTCGTACTGCTTCAGTATTACGGGTTCAACTGATAACTCAATTTCAGAAAGTGAGTTTATATTGTCATTCAATGTATGATGTAAGAATAATACGAAATGAGTAACAACAATTAATTAAAGTTTCTAATGCTTTTATGGCAGATTCGAAACTCTGTGCCACATATTAGTGAACCGTTGCGCTGGTCCAGTCATAAACTATGGTTTTTATAAAATCTGCATGACAGTAGGACTTTGTTTACCTTCAGCGCGATCGGAAAACAGGTAATTTTAGAGCAAAGAAAGAAGCGCCTGGCTTTGCATGCGTAGTTTGTAATTAAGCGATTTTACCAATGGAGCACGGAGGAAAAGATATTTCACAATGATATCACAAATCCTCCTTATAGCAAGAAAGCGTAATATAAAAACGTACAATCAGGTCCCGGAGCTTTCTACGATATTATAATGCATTAATATCACAGAAAAAAATGTAGTTTAATTTTGTTGCTGCCATCTGCTACTGCGTCTTTAGCAGCAATGGGAAAAAGAAAGAGTATGCGTGAGTTCGTGCTATAAATCGGGACACCAGATTTAAAACAATCACAGAAAAAAGTAAAAATTATTGCAGACGAATTATAACTTATTTAATACTATTTAGCTAAAGCGCAAAATGTAACTGATAGATGGTAATCTCTATTTCTCTCATATCTAATTAAGTTAAATGACGCTGGATAGCGTTGGCGTCGTAATTTTTGCTAGACCTCGAATAAAAATGAAGCGATTATAAGATAAAAAAAAGGTCAAAAATCGGAAATTATCTTCGATTCATGTAAAGTTTATCTGGCAAGGTTAATTTTGGTTCCGGTGAATATTTCACCAGGAATCGATGTACACTTTATATTTAATTTTTTCTATGATCGCTTGCTGACTACTCGAACCCTCGCGAGATCACAAAGAAGAACTACAATTTGATAGCGCAATAAGCTTAAAAATTCTTACGTTATAGACTGCAAAATTATGCAGTATATAATGTAAAAATTTGCAATGCACGGTACCACGATTTTGCGCTATTATAATTCGAAAATTACGTTATATAGGGCAGGAATTACGATATATATTGTAATTTATAGATAATTCATGCAATTGGAAATTAAACAGGTTTTTAATGTAATCTTATGATTACATCTCAAAAAAATTTAACTTCCTGCGACAATATTATTAAAACAGAAAACAACCTTTTTATCAGAACACGGAAAAAACTAGTTGGTTGGGACAACTAGCAAAGTAGTAGGACCAACTATTTTAATTTGTGAAATATGCCGCTGCTATTAAAGTGGTTGGGGGGCTACAACTTTCGATCGCAGGTACTACTTTTAGGTAGGTATGTTTAGTACTTTAAATAGTAAATAATATAGTTGATCCTACTACTTAAAGTAGTATTCCTTGCAATTATATAATCTGATATATTATAACTATACAATGTTATATTTTCTTACAATTCATATAATTATATTCAACCTGGCGGCAAGCTGAATTGTCACCATGATGTATTCATAGGTACGAATTAGGGTACCTTTTCATGGAGGCCTGTTTTGCATTAGTCGTTGAATTTATTTGACACATCGAGTTCACATCTAGGTTCCAGATCAATAAAATTTGCCATAAACCAATAAAGTAACTAGAAATAAATTCTATGAAAAATATTAAATCCACGATTATTTCAAAACAGGCCTCCGTGAAATGGTACCCTAAGCGTAGGCCGTAGAGGGCGCCCTAATGATCTATACGATGCTCTTCAATATTTTCAGATTGAAATTGCTATCATGGAAAACACGACGTGATATTTCGATGCGAATGTTAGCAGCACTGCTCAGATTTCAGTTCTGCTAATATCACCAAGGGGCGATACTTGTAACCTTTACTAATTTTATTTCTTGAAAAATAATTTGCTGGTAAATGTAAATAATTTATTTGTTGTGACTGCAATGACTATCCTCACTAATATAACCTTCATAGGAGGACTAACGGCGAGTTGTTGCCATACAAAACTGGTTAGTTACTGTTACCATCGAAGTTGTTGCTGTAGCTACTACCAAATCTACTAACAAAGAGCTTCTTGTAGCAACTAACCCTACCATCTGTTCAAAAAATATAGGCACCTCGATTTTCGTACAGATTTTCATGAAAATCTCAGCAGAAAAAAATTATAAAAATATGATACAATATGCTTGCCACAAGTGAAGATTTTGCCAATAGATTATTAGATATATATATATACCAGGTGTATACATACGAAACCGGTATTTTTTCAAGAAAAAAACACATTTATTTCAAGAGAATGATAACAAATATTTTATTCAAAGTATGCGCCCTCGC
>NC_046657.1:137933890-137954353 GCF_010883055.1 Belonocnema kinseyi | reverse complement strand
CAGATGACAATACGCCAATTAGCACAAATGGTAAGTTCCGACAGTGCCTACAAGTGTGCCTACTGGCCGCTAGATGGCAATACCGGTTTCATATGTATACGCATGGTATATATATATATATTATTTCCTGGCGAATGAAAGGTACACAATGGTGCAATTTAGAGCCAAAAATAACCATTTGTTAATAAATGAGTTATCAAAAACGTTGGCATGTGTCATCTCCGAAACTAAGAAACGTACAGAGATGATTCTTAAAGCAAATTACACATTTCTGGCTCCTGAAAGTGTTGCATGTATTTTCAATGAGCAAAAAGATGCATTTGAATGTTTAAAAAATTATTTTCTTTCGGAAGAAGTACAGAAGACTTTACGATGATCGAGGCAATTGTATCCTTTTTTTTGCATTAGTACTTAGGGACTGTGTAAACAGCCTGAGTACGAGAGAAGGTCGTATTGCACGCATAGCTGTAGCGCTAGCAAAGTGCACTTCTGAGAATGCGGTTTGGTCGATTATTATCGTAAAGTCTTTTGCATTTTTCCAAAAAGAAAATAATTTTTGAAGATCTAAGTGAAATTTTTTCAGTATTATAATATGATTATGTTACTTTTTCACCTTTTATTCGTCATGAAATAATTGCTAATCATGTGAACATTTTGAAACTCTGTATTAGTATTGGCAAACCCTTCAACTGCAACACGCATGTTGTCTAATATTTTTAGAATTATTTTCTGCTGAGATTTTCTCGAAAATCTGTACACAAATCGAGGTACCTATATTTTTCGGACATATAGTAGGGCGCGCGCCTGTCTTATCTCGCGCTTCGAACTCCATAACATATTGTGCACTGACCTTTTAAAATCAAAGGTGAAACCATCGACAACTGTAGTTTAGTGATTGTGAATTTCCTTTACTTAAATCTCCTTCGTCTTTAACAAACACATTCTCATCAGTTATCTCCTGCTTCGCACTCGATTTTGTCCAAAATATGAACTTTTAAGATATTGCAAAATGATGTAAAAATTTTATTTTTCACGATGACTCTAATATTTTCTCTTTATTTTGCACTAATTTTTATTCTCAGCTGCACTGACAAATCTATTATTTCAATCAATTTATATTTTCGCAATTCCTATATGTGCATTGGTATTAAAACAAAAGTATTTTCATCGTCTTATTTTTACAATTAGAAAAAGGGCCATCCTGAAAAAAATATTAAACATTTTATCGCAACCTGCTCCGTTTTACTAGAAATTTATTTTTTTTTATTTTTAACTCCATGTTTCATAACTAAAACAAGAACTACGCATTCTATGAAAAAATTATTCATGTTAAATTTGTAGCTTTTTTTGGGAAGAGCAACTTTTGTCTATTCATTTTTTTCCATTAAAATTTTAATTAGTCAAGAAAATTTAAAAACTTGTTAGGTTAATCTTATAAGGCATCCGAAAAGAAAAATTTTTCTACTCTTGACTTTTTTTATATTCAATATTAGTTGGCTTAAAATGTTCATTTTCGTGTGTTTTTTGTAATTTTGTAAATGCTAAACTCTTGTGGTTTTTTTATCAAAAAAAGTAATTAGGATCTTGTTCGTCTGTTTTAATACTATGAACAGCCGTATAGAGAATTTTTGAATCTAGAAAACAATGTCTCGAAAACTACCAAAATGAGCTAAGTTTATATATTTTTAAAGAAAATGGCTGGCTAACGTACTTGACCTTTAGTTTAGGACAGTTAGAGAATATATCAAATTATACAAAATTGAGGAATTCTTTACTGAGGTTTATGCGACAAAAAAGTTATCCAATTTTTTAAATATTTGGATTAAGGGTCAGCAGTACGTTGAAGAAAAACAGTAAGTACAATTATTAACATATTTCAAAATCGTAAATATTTACGGATTTTTCAATAAAGATGTCTACATTTAAGTACTTTTTCAATGAATACTTTATGCATACCATAAATATATATATATATATATATTTTCGGTAGATTTACGCTATTGGCTTTTACGAAACCCTCCTTTGATATTTTTGTACACAATATTTTGCGACTTCTATTTTCGATGTGCACATAACCAAAACAAGACATCGGCACATAAAAAGATATTTGAGAATCACTGACACATGAGCTGTGATTGGTGGAAATTCTGACCCCTTTGCCGTCAAAGGGCCCTCCAAACGACATCGTGATAAAAAATTCATACTTCAAGATTAAATTAAAAATGGTAAACAATATGTAAAAAGTATTTTATGGGCATTTTGAAATATAGAATTTTATATACATAAGATCCATTCATTGGAAAAATAATATATGACTTTGAAAACAACCCTATTGCTCAATTATTTAGAAAGTTCTTGTGCGAACAGCATAAAAATCTAAAGACACGCATAATTTCTCAAAACGTGGACATTTTACAAAAACAGATGATGCCATTTTTTTCGTTTTTTCATAAATTTAATTTCTTTATTTTCAATTTTTTTTATGACTTGAACCAAAAATGCCCATCCCAGCGAGAAATGGTTCTTAGAAAATTCGAAGATATAATTTAGACGAAAAATTTCATTAGTTAAAATGATATTGTAGCTTTTGTCGTTTTTCCATAAAGCTATTGTATACATTTTAAATGCAATTTGATAACAAAAGTTGATTACAAATATTTAGATCTTTTTTGAATCCACAATGTTCGTTCATTCATCTGTTCTCGTACCTTGCATCGTTTTTCCAATTTCATTTTTTTATTGTCAATGTTATTTTTTACGATTAAAACAAAAACGACATTTTTTCGTAGCTTGTGTTGTTTTTCTAAACATTTAATTTAACTCTTTTTTATGACGTTTTTTTCAGAATTGAATAAAAACTACGCGTCCGATCAAAACGTTCTAGCAAACTCACAATCTGTGCAAAAATTACAACAAATAATTCAAATAATAAAAATAAATAAAAAGAATAAGGATTATTTTAACTCAAGAACGATATTAAAATTAAAATTTTGTTTAACACTTTCATACAAAATTAATTGAAAACTGCAAAATTAAAACAAATTGAAAGCTGAACAACTTAAAAATTGTCAATTGAAACACGGTGGAACCAATGTTCGGATTTTAAATACCTATTTCTTTGCAGCTACACAGCTTTGTAGTTGCATAGCCTTTTACTAGTAGAGATCATTAGAGAGTAGCATAGCCTTTTACTCGTAGAGATCATTAGAGAATCGAAACCAGATATTGGGTTATTTAGGGAAGGTTTAATACAATTTTGCATTTTTATTGAATATATTGAATGAAAACTTCAAAATCTCTTAATAATCATTACAACAGTACCCAGCAGATGTTTTTTAAAATAGAATTTTAGGTTTCGAAACATATTAAATTAAATTTACACATTGAAAGTATTCTAAAATATAAAATCCAACACCAATAAATTTATAGGCGACGCAACAAGCAGTATATCTTACCGCGGAAACTTCACCTTGCCTCGAGGTTGAAAGAAACCAAGGACGATTATGAACGTGATTGTCTCTTTTAATCGGATCGTCTGAAGTTTGATCGAACCTTAAAATAACTTTGCAAACTAATACATTCTTTTATTTAAACATGTTTCAGATAAAATATTGGCTCACCGAAATTCGGCGCACTGAAGAAATGGAAATGTGGCCAGATTTTTCATAATTTGATCAGCGTGGCACAAATAATTTTAGTGAAGCTATTAGATAATTATTACATTATTGCAAATAATTAGCGACCTTCCCTTAATAAGGTGGAATTTTATAAAACGTTTTTAATTCACTGGATTCTTCTGAAAGCCTGATTTTTTTCACATGTCTCTAAATTCAGTAACTTTAGACGACAGATGAACTGCTACTGTACTAGGATGTACATTTTTTTAATTTTGCAGAATTCTTTATAAGTCTTTGAATTGACTTGAAATACTTTGAATTCTTCTAGATTTTTTTTTATTTTTCTTGAAATACTTAGAATACACATTAAATTAATTTTAATTCCTTAGAGCCTTTTGAATTCTGCAGAATTATATCGATGTGTTAGATTTCTTCGAATCGATTAAAGAATCGATTTCTTAGAATGAAAAGAGAACACTCGAAGACCTGCTACTAGTAAAACTTTTCATCGCGAAATACAGTCACTAATCGATGAAGAACGAACAAAATGACGTACGATATTGAGATGTGTGCTTAATGCTGTTTTGTTTATGGCGAAGAATGAATTATTGTTTCCTGGCCATCGGGAGCAACTATCTGTAGAAAATGAAAATTGTGGTCTTTTTCTTTCAACAATTCAGTTAATCAGCAAACACTTTGCAATTCTGAAGCAGCATCTTGAAACTGTAGCTGATCCCCAGAAGAGTGGAAACAGGATGCAAGCTCATTATTTATTCTCCCACACATCTTGTGAATTCGTAGAGCTTTGTGGAAACAATGTATTGAATTCCATTCTTGATGATGTCAGAAAAGCTAGATATTATGGAATTGCTGTCGATGGCCAACCCGATACATCACATAAAGAATAGCTGGTGTTGATCTTTCGATACGTTTTGCATGTTGTCGCAAAATTTTAAATCAGAGAAAGTTTTATCAAGCTGGCTGATTGTGATAAGTAGACAGAGGCCAAGGATTTGTCAATGCTCTGAATATGTCGGAAATATTAAACAAGGTTCAAGAAACTCTCTCAATAGAGAACCAACAAGCATATTATACTTCTTGTAAGGCTCATTAGTTGAATTTATGTGGTATACAAAACATTGCTGATGTGGAACAGGAGCTTTCAATGATCAAAGACTTTTGGCCAAAACTCTTATGTGAAGCAAAATTTGTTACCAACAGTTTCGCAGTGGCAACTGAATTCAAAGAAAGTGTTTCACGTTTGAAAAAAGGGAAAAATTTTCATGATGAAGCCAACAACTCTGATGACGAGTTCACTAGCCCCAAAGAGCAATTCAAGGTCGAGGTGTTCAATCCTACATCCGATCTTCTTTTAACTCAGCTACGTCAACTCCATGAAAAATCTTCGAAAGTATATTCAACGGAACATGCGTTGGGATACTGACTCGGCGCTCGAACTTCTCAATCTAATCTTCGACCATGGCCCCAGATATTTGTTTTGATCCGGGCGCCAAAAAAGTTATGCACGACATTACGGCGTTAGTCTTCTAAATACTCCTTGGGAAATCGAGTAAATTGTGGAGGATTGGAAGTGCCGCATATAATCGAACTTCATCTTGTTATCGAGTTTTCGGCATCAGCTAACAAAAACATCATATCCAAGAAGAACGAAAAGAAAGATAGTTGTAGAGATCTTATACGGCATTTGCGGTGGTTATACCCGGAATATTCTGTTATTTCTCTTCCGGGGTACATTGCGATACTCGGCTCAATCTCAATTGGACATTGACCATTATTCCAGACGCAGAATTTGTAGTCACAAAGAATTAAAATGAGTTCCTAATTAAAAGAAAGTTACAGGAATTTATCTCGGGAACGGCTGCAGTATGACCTGAAAAATATAAGATGCAGCAACAGTAAGCCTGGCTTGTCTGGGCGTTAAGAGTTCGTGCATACTCACTTTGATATAATCCTCTGTTTGGATAAGCAGGATTGTTCGTTAAATGTTTACCAGACGGTATCGCGGATGTCAGAGAATTACCTTAACTTCGCTAGCTCAACATGACAGTTTGACGTCCCCTCACACATCACATGGCGACGCGAGTCGTGCGAAATGAATCCTTCCCTTGGCATGGCATGTGCTACAATCAGTGTTGCCATAGTACGTATTACGTAATATCGTTATTGCTTGAAGAAGTGCGGGTAATCCAGACAGATTACATTTAGGAAAATCTTTTATGTATTAACATGATATATTTTATTTCTTCACGCGTTTATGGTGTATTAAAAGTTTTTTTTTTATTCCCTTATGAATGTTAGACTCCGCTACGTTGACTACTTGAAAATTGTTATTGGATATTTTCGTAGTAGGGATTGCTGAATACTAAAATACCCGTAACTCTTTATAAATTTAAGGCCAATTTTATAGTTATTGTTTCGTATCTAAGAAATTTATTTGAAATAATTTTTAATATAATTTTTTGTAGTACTACTGAATTCTGTTACTTTGCGTAATAACCTATCGAACAATTTTCAATATTACTTGAGGACTTGGATCTCGAAATTTCGATATTATTTATCCATAAATATCAGAAAATTAAAATAGATCAGAACAAAAGTGCTAATCTTTTTATTACCAGATATCTAAATATGAGCCACTCGCTCAGCAGATGCCCCGCGATGCCGAGCCTCATCACGTATATATTTTACATTCTTCTAAAAACGGAAATTGCGACTTAATAGAACAATATTTGTATATAATAAAATAGGGTTGCAAATAAAATGAAAAGCGACGTTATTTCTATATAGAGAGGATAAGCTACTTACAGATAAAGAAAAATTTAAGGAAATTCAATCTTGTGGAAAACTACGAAGCTTGAAGTTACAGGATCACAAAAAACCAACCCATGCAAACAGATACCTATATGCTTTCTTTACCACCACCCACCTCGAAAACAATCGGTCATCAAATTCCTTCTAGGCAGATCTGTCTCCATAATAGATGAAGATACCTTAAAAAATCTACCCGCTACGCGGGCACAGTCTCATCGCGTGCTGCGCGCGCGGTTCGCTTCGTTCGCAAGTTTGAGCTTACGTGGGGCGCGTGACTGTTGGTTCTCGTACTTCGCGCTCAATGATTTATTTATCTCGTGCTTCGCGCTCGGTCTTAATATTTTCGTACATTCTTGCGCACACCTTCTAAAATTATGACTCAAAAATTCCAACACCCTAATTTTGAGATTGTCAATTCCCTTTTATTGAAAGAGCTTAGCTCGAGATTTTGAGCGCACGTACGGCGTGCGACTGATGGCTCTCACACTCCCCGCTCGGTCTTTGCATTTCTTCCGCATTCGTGCACAGACCTTTTAAAGTCAAAGGTCAATGGAGCGACTACTGTACTTTTGAGATTGTTAACTCTCTTCTGTTAAAGTTCTTTCGGCTTTAACGAATACATTCTCATCACATGTCTCGTGCTTCGCACTTGATTTGGTCTAAAATGTCAAGTTTGCTACATTATACACAACACGTTTATATCAAATATACATAATACATTTTTTATGTAACTCTGTCTGGGACTGCTAATTCAGATATTGCAGAATAAAGCACAAATTATATTTATCATGATTATTTTAATATTTGTTTTGAATTTTGCTTTAAATTGTATTCTAAGCTGCGCTGAAATATGTATCATTTTAATAAATTTATATCATTACAATTTATAATATGCATAAAAATTGAATCATACTAATTCTTATTTTCTTGTTTTTATAATTTTTTTATTTTTAATCTTGTTTTTCGTTTTCGATTAAAGAAATACTACTGAACATATAAAAACAAACATTTTTGCGCCTATTAGAGCCCTTAATATTAATATTAAGGTTTGCCTCCATTCATTTGTAATTTTTCTATTTAATTAACACGGAGAATTAATTTTTTTATTTTTAAATTTCAATTACTTCGGAATGGCTTGTTTGCGCAACATCCCAGAGAAAGGATTTATAGGAAATTTCACGCTATAGAAAAAAAGTCTGAAGGTCAAAGTGCCTCAGATTAACCGTTTCCAAGATAGCTGCGATCAAAAATAACACTAATAAAAAATTTCAAATGTTTTCCAATGAAACTGCAAAAAAATATCATACTCTATATTTACATTATTTTTGTTGTAAAATCATTTGAATTCTGTTAACCTGAGATTGTACACTTTTTTTGTTAATTTACTCAATACGTACCTCACAAAAAGCACAAATATATAAATATAAAGGTTAAAAACATCAAATTAATGATTATTGGGTCTTTTTCTTAACAAATTTATTTTATTTTCTACTAAATACTGATCAATTTTTTGAAAAATTAATTAATTTTATAACAAAAAACAAGTGATTTTACAAACAAAAATAATATAAATATAGAGTATGATATTTTTTTGCAGTTTCATTGGAAAATATTTGAAATTTTTGTTTAGTGTTATTTTTGATCGCAGATATCTTTGAAACGGTTGATCTGAGGAACTTTGACCATCAAACGTTTTTTGTAAAGCGTCAAATTTTCTATAAATTTTTTCTCTAGGATGTTGCGCAAACAAGTCATTCCGAAGTAATTAAAATTGAAAAAAAAAATTTTCCGTGTTATTTAAATAAAAAAATTACAAATGAATAGAGGAAAACCTTAATATTAATATTAAGGGCTCTAATGAGCGCCAACATTTTTGTTTTTATATGTACTTTCAACTTTTCAACACTATTAAAAAAAATTGTTTTTTTCAAAGACCCTACTGCTCATGCCCCTTCCTCATATGTATTGAATAATAAAATAATTTTAGAAAAAAGGAAGAACAAAGATAAAATAAAGCAAATAAGAAGCGCAAAATAAGAATTAGCATTTCATATCCTATTTGAAGTGTCTCATTCACTTCATTTTGCCTTTACTTTTAATAGTAAAAATAATGCCACACGTGCATCATGCACGTGAAAGCAAGTGAACTACAAATGACAGTCAACAATTGCCCCGCATGCGCTTTTCAGGCGAGTTTACGCTATCTGCGATGTGCAGCAAAACTAATTTCGCAACCCGTACTGCCTTTACGACCCCGCCTTCTAGTCCTAAAAAGTCGTCATTTCTCCCTACACAGTTGGCCGAGCCTGGCCCTGAAGGAGTGAATCGCAATGTCCACGAAACGTCGGCAAGATTCGTAGTTTTGCATACGTTTGAATCCCAAAACACCTACTTTTTATTATAATGAATGATCGTGATTGCATTAAATCTATTATTTTGCAAAATAAATAGAGTTAAGTCGATATAAAAGAATTGCAGGCATTATGTATGAGAAAATTACAACCATTATTTTAAAGCCACTCCTGGACATTCAGTACATTATTAGTACATTATTATGATAAAATTAAATCTAAAATTTCAATGTTTAGAATAAAAACTACAAAATTCTTCAAATAAAACCCATACATGGGGCATTATTTCTCAAGTGTACCCACCGTGAAAAATTACTTTCTCTAATCGAGTCCGAACTTGGGCAAACTGTAAGTCCTACTATGTAGAACTTTACAGGAAAAAACTTGTTGGTTGGTAAACAGTTTTTCCGAGGTGGGGAAGGGCGAATTTTCGGATTTTGTGCTGGTAGTGCCTATTTTGAAAGTACTAATCTTCTTTCTTATGGATTGCGCAAAATGATGTCCTATATGTTTATCATAATTTTTTTTTTGGATCTATTGCATGGTTATAACTAATTATTAAAAAATAACAACTTAACACCTTTTTCCAAAATCAAAAATATATATTTTTTTATTTCGATAAATGTTTGTTGTTTGGTTGCAGAATAAAGATCAGGATGTTTTCTTTCAAAACTTTGAAGCAAAAAGTATCACTTTTTTTGTGTATTTCGACAAAAGAAATAAATAATAATGGATTACATCAAAGGCGCTCGTGACCGCTCTCTGCATTTAACAGTGTTAAGACTGTCGTTATAAAATTGTAATGTCTGCATTACAATCACTGTAGGGACTTATAGTAAGAAACTAAATTTAAGTGTATTTTTTATACATTATCTATTGTAAGTGGAAAAAATGTTATTGTGTTATTATTACCCTAAATGTATTTAAAAGCCATTTTAGAACTTCTTTATTTGGTCCTTTCTTTCTTCTAATTGCAAACTTCTTTACTTTTATATTTTTGACAGATAGATTGTATGATATTGTTGTTGTCTTTGATTTGGTTTCTTTGACACTGGCTTTTTTCAGTAGCAAAGGAACTCACGCTGCACGCTGAAAGAAGTAGGTTGAGGCTAATGGCAATCCGAGTTTGCTTGAGAATTTCTAACTGAATTGGAAAGGAAATTGTGCTGTCTCAGCCATACGAATTTGAGAATTATTACTTACGTATAAGAACATCACCAAGCCTAATATGAGAAGGCAAGTTTGTGTGACTGAAACGATAGTTCGGAAAAGTGTAGTATTGGATATATAATTAATATATCAAAATATTGTAGAATAGGTACAAGAATTGTATCCCTCGTTATCATAGCTGTATTGAATGCGAGGGGCTATTCACTCTGTGCTAGTGGGTACCAGTGATTTCAAATTTCAAATTGATTTCAAATGATTTCATGCACTGATTCGAGTGCTGAATGGGGAACTGAATTTAATTTTTGATAGGTCAAGAATGCAATGATTTCAAAACATTTGAATGATTTCAAGTGATTCTGAAATCAAATAAAATCGATTCCGAATCGTGCATGTCCGAACCTGATCCTTTTCCTAGAAGGATTCTAGTATAGAAACACCAAGAAGGAAACACGGGCGGCAGGCGCGAACGGAGACACGGTTAAATGGCTACTTTACGCCGCCGATCACAACAAGTCAAAACAGTTTCTTAGAATTTCATAGAAAATAAAAATAAAAGGATTGCAACTGATTTCATTGATTTCATATGATTTCATTTGACTTCATTGATTACGGAGTTGATTTCGTATACTACGTTGGATGATTTTACTTCGGGCTTTCTAAAAAATGATTTCAATGATTTCATGATTTCATATAATTTCATGCGATTCGAAATCGATTTCAAGAGGTGGGGTTACATGATTCTTGGGATTGAATAGCCCCTCGATTAAATGTATACTTTTATCAACTATCTGTTTGAAATTGCACTGCGTTTAAGTGTTGCATTGGGCATCTGGCTGTTTGCTTGATTCAGCCATACCAATCGATGTATTGCACCGTGCATGTTATGCGAGATCGATTAACCGGTGAGGTGCGCTTCGACTCGGTGTTAGTCGCCGTCTTCAGTCTTGTGATTTTTGTGAGTTATATGTGCATTACTCGTAATTGTGGGTGACTCTGTGGAAAATAAATTACGAGAATGGAATCTCGTTTAATTACAGTTTTCTGGTAAGTATTAATTATTATGTGTCAGATCATCTTTGATTAAATGCAATTATCGAACATAACCTGACGTTATAGTAAGTTCGAAGCGAGTCAACGTGTAAACAAACTCTTTATATTATTATTGTCGCATTATTTTATAGCGAATGAGGTTAGTGAAGAAGCTTTTGAATACCTAACTCCAAAACTTGTACAAGATTTATTCTTAAATAAAACTGGACCTATAGATATTTTTACAAATACGTCGCAAACATGGAAATCCACCCTTTTTGATAAAGAAAATGAGACAGGCGCTTTTGAAGCTTCTGAAACGTTACCAAATGTAAAAATGTTTGTGTACCTTTTGATTTTAATTAATTTATTCAGTATAAATATTAACTTTTTGTTCTAAACTCACAGGCTTTTGCCTTAGTTATCTTCAAATACAATTTAATCCGCTGATTGAATGTATTTAAAGACAGGTTCTGCACTTCAATTAGCGAAATCTTTGAGTGACAAAATATGTTGCGTTTTAGAAAAAATTAGGTTAAAAGTTTTTTTTTTAGTTAGAAGAAAAAATATTTAATAAAAAGATGATTTTTTTATATTTTGAAGTTCATTTACAAAAAATTTTTTTTTTTAAATTGAAAAGTATGCGTTTTTAAAAAAATTTGGAATTCCTAAGTTCTTTTTTGTAAATTATAAACTTAAATTATGAGAATTCATTTGTCGTGGACCTCAGGCAAAAATAATGGGAAAGTTGTGGGAAGAGAAGAATAAGGTTAAAGAATATTCAATATAATACAATCAAATCAATTAAACTCTCATTTTGCAGGACTTTTAAAAATCAAGACAAATTTTCCGAAACTGTAGAGCTTTCAGATTAGAGTTTATTTCTAATTTTTAAATCCTATTCAAGTTGCAATGAACTGCAAATCTAAATTCGTTATCTTGTCTTTCGGCAATGTATGTGAGTTTATGGTGAAAAAATACTATGATCGCTCGAAATCTGAAAAAAGTGAAATGTGACCCACTCTTATTTCAATAAAATTTCTACTAAGGTTCAAATTAGTAGTTCACTTTTTAATATGTCAGATTGGAAGAAAATGTTAAAAAATGGTATTTTATAATTCACAAGTGTATCACAACGTTAGTTTTAAAGTTTGAGTCATTGTAATGATTATTTTTTAAAGAGTTATTCGTTATTTTACGCCTGATTTCAAATGAATTAATTCAGCGATGACTGTTATTCGTACGTTATTCTCCAAATAACCGACGTTTATTATAATTTTCTTGTAACCACTATTAATAAGATTGCCCCTGATTATAAATATATACCAAGGAGTTAAATGTAACATGTACTTATGATAAAAAAAATTGTTTCTTCAAAATGTGATATCATTTAGACCAATTTATTTCGATATGACAAGGGGTCGATCACTCCAATATTCTTGATACATTCACTAAATATTCCCGTACACGTATTCTTTCAATATTTCCAGATGTTCTTGGTATTCTTGATATTCTTTACAATCTTAAATATCTCAGAAAGAACTAAGAATAAAATTTGTTGCAGGAAATATTTTAGAGCGATAAAGTTATGTTTAGCCAACTTCGCGTCTTTCAAAAAACATGTGTTTGTCATGGAAAAACAATAGAAAGTTTAACCGATATTTGCGTAAAGTTTATCCTGTGAATTTAATCTTTGTTGCAGAGAATCTTTCGTCGGAAATGGATGTAACGTTTATCTCCAGCTTTTTCTGTCATTTTTAATATTCCGAAATATCCCGAAATCTTCACAAATATTCTGACATATTCCTCAACTTCCCTTTGCGCTCTATAAGTTTTCAAAGATACCAAATTATTTAAAGTGATTTTAAAAAATGTCAAGAAATTTCAAAGAAGTTGATGTATTATTGTGCAATTACAAAATATTTTCAAGTGTTTGAATGTATTTGAATGAATTTCAAAATAGTTTCATGGGATATAAGAATTCTTTAAAATTAAAAAAGGTTAAAGTTTATCAATGAATTTCAAAAGAGTATAAATAATTTCAAAGGATTCCAAGAAGTACAAGAATTTTCAAGAGATTTCAAAGACTTTAAAATCCTTTTTAAGGGTTCAAGATATTTTGATTGATTTTAAGGGATTTTGTAGAATTTCAATAAATTTGATATGATTTAAAAAGTCGGTAAAGAAATTTAAAATTTACAAATAATTTTAAATGATTTTTAAAAAATTCAAAAAGTTTAAGGATCTTTATGTAATTTAAAAGTATTATTAAGTATTTAAACAGATTTTCAGGAATTTCAAGGGATATACAGGGGGTTATTTTATTAAATTTGTTTACAGTTTATAACTGAATTTCAAAAGATTTCAAAATATTTATGAGAGTTCAAGATATTTTTAATTAATTTAAGAGTTTTTAAGTAATCTTGAAGTTTTTAAGGAATTTCAGTATCATTTAAATGAGTTTGAAGATTTTGAAGTAAGATCAAAATATAAATTAATGTTGTTGAATTCTTCAGTCTATTAAATCTCTTGAAATCTTCGGAAATTTGTAGGAATTCTTTAAAATCGATTAAATTTCTTAAAATCTATATTGATTTCTCTAAAAATGTGAACTATTTTCGAATTTAGTTTAAATCTTGTTTAATTACATAAAACATTCAATAATAATTTGTAATATTTCTAAAATCTAAATTCTTAGTACATACAAGGTGAACACGCGGGGGCTTACCGAAATGTATGCAACCCGTCTTAAACGTTAATGCTATTCTTATGGGAGGGTATGCGGAGTTGCATACATTTGGTAAGCCCCAGCGTGTCCACCTTGTATGTAATAACAATTTGCAGGCGGCCATGCACAGCTGTAGGTTATATATCAAAATTTTTTTATACTTTAAGCTAGGTTAGGCGCGAGGCTTGATGCGTTAAAAAATGCGAAACTTATAGGGTTCGAAGCCTCGGCGAATAAAAATGTGCATATCGTGCGATTCTAAGTAGTGTAGTGATTGTGTAATAGCAAATAATTGTGTGCTCGAACATTTGAACAAATTTTAAAGTATAATGTAATAATGTAATAACACAAAAGATTTTTTTTTTTGCGAAAAATTGGTTTCGAGACTTCTTCCGTCTTCGATATAGACTATATTTTAGCTATAATTGTGAATTTTATAGAACACATTTCGTTGAATAGTTCAACGCAATGTAAAGAAAGACGATTTCAGCTTTTCTTAAACTACCCATCGTATCCTCTACTATAGGATCAGTTCTATAAATTTAATGGATATTTTTTTCCGTGTATATTCGAAAAATACACCGAAAAAGCGATATTCTAATAGTAAGAGTATGATATTCTTACAGGCATATTCTAACCAAAGGGAGAAAATATTCTTAAAATGAGAATATTATTTGGGAAGAATAAATGTGCAAAGAAAAATTCGCCTTGCTTCTGGCTTTGATGTTCATATTTATTTTTTTTTCAAGTAATGATTTCGCAAAGCACTATTTACATATATTTATTACGTAAATATTTCACGCAGTCACACCGCGACCTAATCTCTATAGTCTAAGACTAACTATACCTTATTGTCATAAAGACGAGAATAATTTAAAAATAATATATATTCTTAAGGTAAGAGGACCTCCATCTTACATTAAGAATATATTCTTGGCGCGTATTTAAGTAGCCAATATTCTTCAACTTAGTGGGAAATTCTTAAAATTAGAATATCGTCTTTTCAGCGTACTTTTCAACGAAATTATAGTTTTATGTTATTAATAATAACAAAAATACAAAAAAATCTAATTTTTAAATTAATTTTAACTCCACTGCAGTATAGAGGATGCATTCTCATTAGCATTTTATATCAGGCATGCATAGCATTAGATTATCCGAACGGTATGCTTAGATCTCCACAATGGGAGGTGCAACTGAGAGCCGTGCCTATTTTTGATTTACCCCAACCAAATTCTGTCTGACACAGCCATACAAATTCGCTCTACTATAGTCATCTTATGTTTAGAACTATCTATTAGAACAAATTACTGAAGCAGTAATAGTGCTTCAGTAATTATGGTATGCTCAAAATACGCAAATCGTACCGCTGTAGCTGAGCGAGCAATACATTATGGTTACAACAACCATATTTGTTCCACATTTTGCAGAAAGCAGACAAATTTTCGTAACTGATACGATGAATTATTCTAAAGTAGTTCCGACGATCGAGCGTATCAGCGGTCACGAGCGCCGTCAATGTATTGCATTGATTTTCATTTAATTTCTAGAAAATAAAAAAAGCGACATTTTGTGCTACAAGGTTTGAAAAGAAAATATCTTGATATTTATTCTTAACTTAAAAATAAAATGGGTCAAAATTAAGAAAAATAAAAAAAAATTTTTGATTTTGAAAAGAGTAGTCAAATTTGCAATTTTTGAAAAAAATATTTATAATCCGAGGCGTCCTAACGATAAGATGCCAACGCACGCGATCGACTAGATGATACTTATCCAAAAATATAAACAATAAAAAGCTAACCAAGGAGTAAGAACTAGAAAGTTTTAGATCGCGGAATTGAACAAGATGGAGCTAGAATTTGGCCAAAACTAGAAGATGCTCGCTCGCCCCATCAAAACATTAAAGTACTATCTTGGGCGAGTAAAGCATGAAAGTGCCACTTCTCGCTTATAATTTAACCGCGAGAAGTGGCAACCTTCATGCTTTGCTCGCCCGAGATAGAACTTTCATGATTTGATGAAGCGAGTGAGCATCTTTTAGTTTTGGCCAACTTCTAGCCTCATCTTGCTCAGTTACGCAAGCAAGAATTTCTAGCGCTAGCTTCTCCGTTATTTTTTTATTGCTTTTATTTTTGGTTAAGTACCGTTAAGTCAAGTCGTGTCGCGTGCGTTGGCACCCTACCGTTAGGACGCCTCGAATCATTCGACATTTCGTAAAAAAAAATATATCAAAAACATGTAGGAGAAAATTGAGTTTAATCCATGCGAACGCAGTTTAGTACATAAGAAATCGGGACTATCAGAACAAAGTCAGAAAATTCCAACTCCCCATCACGGTCAATTTGTATCCAATCGAAAATTTTTTCCTGTAGAGTATCAAATAGCAGGGCAACACTTTGCCGGAGTTTGAGTTCGATCACCGAAAAAACGATATTCTAATATTAAGAGTGTCATATTCTTACAGGCATATTCTTAGTAATATTCTTAATGATTTAAGCGAAATTCTTACTTCAAGAGTATCTTCTAACCAAATGTAGAAAATATTCCTGAAATGAGCAAATCAGTGGGGAAGAAGAAATGCGCTAAGGAAAATACGCCTTGCTCTGTTCAATAGACTCTTTTAATGTTACATGATACGTGCTTCTAAATCAATTTATTTATTTTTTGTAATTTTTCGCATGGAGTGTATTGCGTTAAATAAAAGTGGTAAAAAATAAAAATCTGTCAAAATTTGGTTAGTACAATATAATTTTCAATTGAAAAATATAGTTTGTAACCTATTCCGTGCAGAAATTCAAATTTGGATCTGATCGAGGCCAGATCGGGCAAAATTTGGCCCAAATCGGGCTATCTCGATATGAAACGCAATGTCCGATCGGGGCTCAAGCGCTGCGCCCAGAGATAACCATGCCTGGCCCCGATTGGGCCCATATTAATTTATTTTTCTTATTCTTAATTAAAAGGCATTCTTAAATAAAATAATATTCAAATCGAATATATCACCTCCTTAACTGAAATTTGAGAATATAAATACCAGGTTATCTAACAGATCGCGATATGAAAAAATTGAAGTATGTTAAACACTTTTTTTCGTGCAAACGGAAAAAGTCAAATGACGCAATAATAACAGCCAGCATTTGTGTATGATAAACCATTGAAGTATTTTGCAATATATTTTTGGTTTTAATTTCTAAATTGAAGTTGCTTTTAATTTCTATATTGAGCTTCATGGGGGACAGTTATTTTGAAATAAGTGGATTAATAAATAATAATAATTGGTTTTCACATTCAACAAATGAAATATTACTTTTGCTACTTTTCTTATAAATAAATAACCTCATTTCGAGGTTAGGTTTCATTTTAACATTCTTGATAAATTCACTTATTATAGTCTTCAACACGTAATTCAGTAATGTTTCGAAGTATACTATACCTACGCACTCGTCTTGTGCTCACTTTTGGCATTTTTTCCCACTTACTTTGTCACTTTTACAAATAATAATTGCAATATTTTTGACGCTGGACATTTTACATTGAAACTTGGGCGATTTGGAGTCAACCCACTTTTGTCCCCGAAATTAATGGAGCGCCATCTACTGGCAAGCTTGGCTGTTAAGCCGGAGTCTAGAGGGGGCCAAATTTAACAACCCCAAAATGGTGTGCCCGATCTGGTCCAAATCAGAAATAAGGCAAACATTTGGCCATTTCTGCACGGGATCCATTTTTCGACTCACTCAATTTAACAATATACATCTGGTTTTGATGTTCATAATTTATTGAATTTTCAATTCAAGATTTCTCAAAGTACTATTATTAATTGTGTATTTATTTTGCGCAATCACACCGAGAGATTACCTTTATAGTCTATGATTGACTATACCTTATTATCGTATAGACACGAATATATATTCTTAAGGTAAGAGGGCCTCCTTCTTACATTGCAAATATATTCTTGGCGCCTATTTAAGTTGCAGACATTCTTCAACTTAGTGCAAAATTCTTGAAATTAGAATATCGTTTTTTCAGTGAACAGAGAAAGTCATTTTTAAGGGTGGGTATACTTCAGAAATAATGACCTACATACATATTCGTAACTAAAGAAGACAAAGGTTGTTCCGTAGTTTTAAAGCAAATTTATGATACTGAAAAATACTATAGGTTTTCCTAAAATGTAATAGCACTCAAAAAAAACTAAATAATGATCCAAATTTAAAAACATAAAGAGCATTGAATACACTTATTAGTAATCTTTCACGATGTGAGCACATAGACTCTGATACAGCAAACTATCTTAAAAGTTACCATGGTGTGGTAGAACATCTAACCTTGTGATGAAAAAATTAGAAAATAAACTTATTACGGCCATGTGTGCATAACGTTAACATTTTTTTACATGTTTGAAAACCCAACTTACGTTCAAACGAAACACAATATCGACTTGACAATATGAAAAATTAAATAAGAAGCACTAAGAAACGTTTATCTGGTCCTAAATTTTTTAAATTATGAAAAAAGTGTTTTCTTCCTATCAAATTTAAGTTTCACATTTTGATAATCGTGCAAATTTAGGAGCAGGCAACGTTTCTAAGTGCTTCTAATTTTATTTCACCAAATTTCAAGTCGATATAGCGTTTCATGTGAATACAAGTTGGATTTGAAAAAAATGTTCATTTTTTTTTTGAGTTTTTGCTTAAATGGCTCTAAATGACCACCTTTCAAATTCATTTTTTATTTCTGCTAGATTTACGAAATGCAGTTGGAATACCTAAATAAAACTTGATCAAAAAGATCTCTTTTAGATGGCAGTATTTTTATGCGTCTTGATATTCTGAATTGTCTACCTGATTAAGTATGGTCAAAGATTAAGTTTCTCTAAACTCTGTAGGCTTTGAGGCACACATTCTCATCGTGACACTCGCGCAGCGTGCTCGATTTCTGACAGTCCTTTGCAAACAGGTTTTGTCGAATCGTTTTTTTTCTCGTAACATTCATCGTTTTGCCACACATTTTTTTCTTTTTATTTTCAATGTTATTTTTCACGAATAAAACAAAAAGTACGCGTCCTACCAAGAAGTGATTCTTAACGAAATTGTAGATATTTTATGGGATAACAATTTTTATTTAACTCATCTTTTTTCGTATGCTACATAGTTTGACCCCAAAATGGAATTTTTGATTTTTAATTATTTTTTGTGCAAACAAAATTTGGATTTTCGATTTTTCAAGAAAATCCCAAAATTTTTCTTGATAATCTGCTAGGGCTTTCCAAAAGCAATATTTTCCTTGAGTTTTTTCATACCGTGCGTTTTCTGGCTTAAGATTTTGATTCCCGGTTGATTAAAAAAAAATTTTAATGCAATAACTCTGAGAATTTTCTTTTTATCGGAAAAAGTCATAAGGATAAATTGTTTGTCCTTTTTAATATCATAAATATCCGCACATATAATTTTCAAATTCAGAAAAAAGTGGTCTTAAAAATTTTCAAAGTGCGCTCACTTTTTAAATCTTCATTAGAAATGGCTGGTTAACGAAATCGTCCTTTATTTTAGGACCTGCGAAAAGTATGCCTAAGATGGATTTGATCCGTTCATTTTTTCGAGAGTTATCGTGTTTACGGACGGACATCCGGAGGGACGGACGAATAAAATAGTCGGACAATTCTAATAATTTTTTAATCATAAATGATGAAAACGTAAAAAGCTTCATTTTATGAAATTTTGTTTTTGTATGACAAATTTATATTATTTATTAGTATTTTTTTTATTTTATTATTTTATTTTTATTATATTATTAATAAATAATCAAAGTTCGGTTCTTTCTCTCTGAAATATCATTCTGTTGCGGAGAATATGTAACAGTAAATCTACGTCCAATAGCATTAGTTTTTAGAAAATTGTCAAATTCATTATTGGTACACTGGGTATCACTAAACGATTGAGGAATCTTGATATTTTTGCCGGCTTTTATTTTTAGCATAAACCTTGCAATCATTAATAGCATTTAGCATTTCGTCTTTCGGTTTACAAAATTTTATTTTACACCATCTGGAGTCATCATCAGTAAATGTAGCACGGTACCTTGCTTTTCAGTTCGAATATGCACGCATTGGACCAGATAAATCAGAATTTATTATTTCGAGAATCTTAGATTTCCTTTCTATTCGCGAGTTTCCGGGCTTCTTGAGTATTTATGACATCTTCTGAAATATACAAACTTAAATCTTAAGCTTGTTTTTTCTGCTTGCGATTTTCCGCTCGATTTCTTGCATTTCGAAGCTATATGTCTTATTTTTCTCCAAAATAGCAATAAAATATAAAACCGACATTATTTTCTGACCCGTTTTTATAATTTTTATGAAAATTATTATTCCATAGATTATTCTACGTTTTCCGGACAATCGACACATTCGACGTTGTGGCGGTTTATTCTAAAATTTTGATACGTAAAATATCCGATGTTGGTGACATGTGTCTCGATTTGCTCTGTCGATTAAATGGCACGAAAGTGTACTCAAACGGCACTGCCCCATGTCCGTTTCAACGATGTTCGTTTAAATCTACTCAGATTTCAGTTTCACATGCTTGCAGACGTTCCCTTTATACCTTGCGACTGGGCTACCAAATAGATCAGCTAAAAGAGATTGGAAATTAAAACTTTTAAAACTACCTCTGAGAAAGTTACAAATTCCGAATTTTCAGGTTTCGATCCTTCCAAATATCTAACTCTTTGTTAAAAG
>NC_046657.1:137932574-137933790 GCF_010883055.1 Belonocnema kinseyi | reverse complement strand
GCAAAAACCGTGTGACAACTAACAAGGTCACGTTTCAGAGAGGTGTCTTTCAGGGCGACACCATGAGCCCACTCCTCTTTTGCCTTACATTATTGCCACTATATATAGCACTGCGCCATTCCGACGGGTACTTGTGCGGCAAACCTGCAGATCGAAAGTACAAGGTCACTCATGTATTTTACATGGACGATATTAAGATCTATGCTAAAAACAGAGAGCAATTGCATCTAGGTCTGGGGATTGTCGAACGATATACTAAGGAAATTAGAATGGAATTTGGGTTAGACAAATGCGCCAATGTTTATTTGAAGCGAGGAAAACTTAGTGGCATCCCTGAAGATCCTGAGCTCGTTGCGCCATACGACATCTTTGCGCTGAAGAGACTTATACATACCTGGGCGTGCCGCAGAGCCGTATTCAGGATGTGACGACTATAAAGGATACTCGCCGAAGTAGATACAAACGTCTCATCCGACAGATTTGGTCTTCCGAACTGTCGGCGAGGAACAAAGTATCTGCAACGAACATGCTTGCCGTCCCGGTACTGCTCTATTCATTTGGAGTAGTTCCATGGATGAAGAACGAGCTCAGATCTCTTGATATCGGGACAAGAAAGGTTATGCACATGAACAAAAGCATGCATCTTAAGTCTTCCGTTCCGCGACTGTACATCTCACGCCGTCAAGGGAGTCGCGGAATATTGTGTCTTGAGTATCTTCACAACAGGATTATTCTGGGTACAGCCCATAGAGTTGCAAATGGAAGAGACCCTCTTCTGAAAATGGTCAGGTATCACGAAGAAGTGGGCAAAGGAGCATTTCTATACAAAGCAGCGGAGGAGGCTGCTGAAACAGTCGGACTTGACCTCAGTATTAGGGGTGAGAAAAATGCATCAAATCTAATATATCTCGAGTACTCACTCCTGAAAGCCCGGATTAAGAAACCACAAAAGAAAGACTTTCGTGAACAGCTCCTCGATAAGAGGATGCACGGTATCTTCCACAGAAATGTGAAGGATCAGTCAATGTCTTGTGAGCTATCGTTTGCTTTCCTTAAATCGCCCGGATTGAAGTCTGGAGCAGAGGGTTTTATTTTTGCATGCCAAGACGGTGTTATTTCCACCTTAACATACCGTCGCCACATTTTGAACCAAGACATTCCCGATGATAGCTGCAGGGCGTGCCATGCACACCCCGAGCATTTAGCTCACATACTA
>NC_046657.1:137930952-137932474 GCF_010883055.1 Belonocnema kinseyi | reverse complement strand
GCTTTCCGATAATCAATCCAGGCCATCGATAGGTCACGCTGGTAGAATGCTGCATCTTTGCAGACACATCTATCGATGAGCAGGTTCGCCCGACATCCGGCTGCGCCTTTCATTGAGCCTCGTTGTTCATTCATTTCTTGCCACACAGGTTCAATTGCCCGAACAATCCTATCATTTAGGATAGCTGTGAATATCTTATAAAGCGTGTTCAGACAAGTTATTGGCCTGTAGTTCTTTGTGTCAGCTAAGTTGCCTATTTTCGGCGGGAGTATAGTGCGCACTTTCACCAACCACTCTGGAATCGGCTCTTCCGACTTTAAACATGAGGTGAAAATACGGGCCAAATGCTGATGGGTTAAAGAAAACTTCTTCCACCAGAAGGTTTTGATACAATCTGGTCCCGGTGCGGAATAGTTCTTCATCCCTCTTAATACTTTTTTCACTTCTTCGGTAGTGATGGGTGGGCATTCTTTATCAGGCTTTATGAGAGCAACACATTACTCCTTGAAGCCATTTATATTTTCTGAGTCTTCGTCTAGTCTTTGCTGAACTTCGTAGACTTCTCTCCAAAATACTTCGACCTCCTCTGGTTTGGGTGGGTGTTCGACAGTAACTGGAGGGTCTTGGAAGAGTCGAGATGGGTCAGAGAGAAACTGTTGATTTTCTCTTTTGTTTTACGGTTCACATCGGCCAAAGCTGTCGCTGCATTATACACATAATAATTGATAGCCCAGAGGTCTTATTCACCGGAAAAATGTCCACGAAGCTCGTCATCTATTTCAGCCAGATCTTTAGGCTTGAGAGAACCCTTGGTGTTGATGTTTCTCCGGGTTGTAAAGCATCGCTCTTCATCTATTGGATACCTGCCCGCGGTTGGTATTAATGTCGCCTCTCTTTCTTTGTTGCCGGCTTGTTCTAGCTGTGGTAGAGTAGGCGTTCCGCTTACATAGCCCCTTTGACGGAGTAGCTCAGCATGGTTTCACAGACGTTGCTGCGAAAAGTGCGATAGCTCCGGGTGTTTCTCGCACCACAGAGCATGCAGCCGTGCCATGTAACCCCGTTCACGGGCCACTCTCGCATCGTAGCACTCTAGCAAGTCGTAATTCAGTTGCTCCGTCCACCCAAAGGTCACGAGATTCCGCGAATCCATCGCATTTAATCCATTTTCATTGGCTCCCCCAGCTCTAGATTGGTTGGCATTGTTGGCTTACCCATTGTCGGGAGGCCTGCGCGTTCTGTTATTTTGAACCGCACTTACTACAACTATGTTTGGTGTTGTCATTGTTGTTCCCACGAGAAGCTAGGGAAAGGGGTTCGTCCATCCTTGTAGAGCCCCACATGCAATGATAAGGCTGCGTACTCTGAGAGATCGCCCGGTATCCCAGAGTCACCGTTCTAGACACCTCACCCAGGTGCCACTCAGCTACGATGCGAGTGTGGCCCGTGAACGGGGTTACATGGCACGGCTGCATGCTCTGTGGTGCGAGAAACACCCTGAGCTATCGCACTTTTCGCAGCAACG
>NC_046657.1:137918222-137930852 GCF_010883055.1 Belonocnema kinseyi | reverse complement strand
ATGCACACCCCGAGCATTTAGCTCACATGCTATCTAGTTGTCCAACTCACGCGGGAACGACCTACATTCAAAGGCACAATGCGGCACTAAGAGTGCTTTATTGCCATCTCTGTCACTTTTACGACATTAACCTTAATATCGCGCCTCTAAGTGCTCCTGGGGAAATCGAGTCAATTGTCGAGAATGGGAAGTGCCACATATACTGGAACTTTATATTCTCGACAACTGTTTCTGTTGCACACTCGAGGCCTAACATGGTTCTTCTTGACTTCGAGAAGCGGACTATGTTCGTTATCGAATTTTCGGCACCAGCTGACAAAAACATCAAAAACCAAGGACAATGAGAAGAAAGAGAGGTATCGAGACCTAATAAGGGAGTTGCAACGATTGTATCCGAAATATTCTGTTAAACTAATCGTCCTTATCATCGGCGCTCTTGGAGGAGCCTAGCTTTCACTCGCTAATGGCCTAAAAAGCATCCCTGCGTGTCAACGATATGCTGAAACACTTGCGGGAAAAATGCAGAAGGCGGTAGTCCTTGGGTCGCTGCGTGTTCTTAGGGTGCACGAGGCTTTTGCTGGATCATCGTATTTATTCCGTTACAGACTGTAACCACCTATCTCACGGTCGTGAGACGTGGTTGTGGTTGAAATTTTACCGCGATTTCGCTGGGAGCGGGTGCAATTTTCCAGATTTGCAGCCACTCTCGGCGAAATCCTGCAGTTGTCATTATGACAAATTTTTAATTATATATATACAGTATTTCTAAAAAGTCCCGGGACGGTTGGATATTTCCTCAGATAAAATATATTTCAAAAAAGTGATGGTCATTCGAAGTAAATTTCAACGAGGAATTCAATGGTGGTTTTCATTTTTACCTTGAAGTTGACCTTCAAGGCTCTTTGAAGGTCAAACTAGTTTTTTTTTTAATGGAAACCCCATTTTTTTACATCTACAATCGATAGAGCGGAAAATTCTACGTTCAGGTACGTACGCAATTCATAAGTCAGTTATAACGGCCAAGGTTAGTTGGAGGTTATTTCAAATTATTAAAGTTTTTCAAGAGCTCAGTGTAATTCCTGAAGTAAATTTCAACGAGAAATTCGGTACCTGTATTAATGATGCGTGGTTGGGGAGATCGAGTTCGATCTTATGATTCAGTTCGTTTGCTTTTCAATCACCCTTTTCGTAATGGAGAAGGTTTAAATCCTGCCTTAAAATCAACAATTGAAAGAATAGTAAGGCGCTTTATGAATCATGGATCTATCGAGGACCTTTAGAGAACTGGCCGGCCAAAATCTGCAGGATCTGAGAAGATGCAGATGGACACAGCCCAAGCATTTGTTGAAAAGCCACACCTTAGTTTACATCGAGCTAGTGATGAGCGTGATGTTGCTCCTGAGACAGTGCGAAATATTTTAAAAAGCATTAATTTTCAACTTTACAAAGTTCATCTGGTACAAGAGATCAATGAAGACGATCCTAATCGTCGGGTTGAATTTTGTGAAATTATGATGGACAGAATTGATAGAGATCCTCTTTCCTTGTACAATACAGTATTTTCAGATGAATCTACTTTCACTTTAAAAGGTGTAATGTGATGAATACAATAGGACCATTATAATAACCGTCACATAACTCTGAGTGCTGTTTAGATGCCGAAATCAAGAGAAACAGTCACGAAAACGGCACTGGCGGCCTAGTTCTGTTCCAGTGTCATTTCATCGACAGGGTGCACACCGATCATTTTCAGAGCTTAAATGAAGACTGTATAAAAGCTTTACTGTTAGTAAGTCTGCAAATATTTCATTCTCTTTTTTGCCCAACTTGTCATTTGCATCGAAAAATTTACGAGGATCTTTGTGTAAATTTTAACCGTTTTCTACTGCACATAACACGTTATGTTGAATGTGGCCTTTTGAACCTAACTGCTTGAATGATGAATTGACTGTAGCTTTTCCTACACTTTCTTTGAAGTATTGCCATTTTTTACCTTTTTTAATTCCCAGAAGTTATTTCACAACATTATGTCAAATATTGCCTTACTGTCTGCGACATCCCATGTATGTGCTAAGATCGTTTTTTGTAAGCAGGACCTGAATTCTATTTTCCAGGTGACATCATTTTTCTTGGTCAATGGTTTAATTCTCATCGTAGTCATTGTATTCACTGCAGTTATTGCGTCGGAGTAGGATTTTCCACTAGTATAATCAAAAATTCAAAAACTACTTTATTTGCTAAAAATTCCACTCTACACTTTTCTGTTGGTCTCAGCTCATAATCTATTAAAGAGAATAGCTTAGGGGTAGAATATAATTAACAGTACACTTTATTAATGAACTTTTTAATAGAGATTCACAAGAGATTCCAAGTTAGAGGATCTGTCAAAGTGAGAATAAATGAATAATGACAATATAGAATCATGGTTTGAAGATAATTCAAATAGTTCGTTCGCTGATCTTAAGATGCAAAATGTAAATAACATTTTAAAAGGATATTCGGCAAGTCTATAGTTCATCGAAAAAAATAGAAAAAAATAAGATATCTGTTCAAAAGCGAAAGTGGAAATTCTTGCAATGATGTAAAGTGTGTAAGAAACCGACTAAATCTTTGGTTTGGCAGCTGTGCGTTAGATGGCTTGATCGTACTGCCAATTTGCACTATCGGTGAAAGCCGCATGTGCATGCTACTGCCATCTGTCTTAGCGGGAATTTGTAATTTGGATAAAAAATTAAAGTTGTGATTTTCAATATTTGTGTGTTTATTGACAAGTATGAATGATTGGTGAACACAATAATATCATTGCCATACAAATAAATAATTATTGTATTCTTGGAATAAAAAACGTGGTCTTGGTAGGGTAAAATTGTATATTTAAGCAAACAAAAAATTTTGCTCTAAAGTCGCTCTTTTTAAATATTCACTAAAACTATTTATTTTGATATTTCAAGAGTTAAAAATAATTTTGAAATTGTCCTTAAAATTATTTATTGAATTATTTACACATCTTGTCTTAACGTAAATTAGAACAATTGTTTAACTTATTATTGTATCATATACAATTATAGACATGTCGTTGCACATAATATTTGTTGTGACGCCCAGGTATATCCTTATTTTGAAAACTAAGAGCAGTTTCTTGGGCTTGAACTTCTTGGAATAAAACATTGTTATGCTTCACCATGACTTTTAGAGTATCATTAGGATTTGCGTTTTTTTGTAAACTCCAAATAAATGTATAAGATAACATTCCGTTCCTAAAATAAATATTGTATAAATTTCATATGCACAATCTATCATTATTATGAATGTAAGAATGTAATAAATTTTCCGAAGCACAACATTATCTTTTCTAGCATTAAAATATTTTCAAAAGTGATTGTAATCAACTTCGGCGAATTAATTTCTATTTAAATTTTAATTTACGTCCAATTTATTTTTGAAATGTTGTCAAATATTATATGTAATCTATAAATATAAGAACCGAGAAATTATGTTCTATCAAAATAGAAGCGTGATGGTCAAGTATTAGAAGCGGAACGAGTAAGGTTTGTAAATATTTATTTCTGCTAGGGTCAGCTGATCAAAAGTATAACCTAGTCCTAATTAGTTCCATTTGCCGCAAAGGCTTTTTTTCCTGTGCTTAGGCATGGGACAGTGGCTTCTACCGGAAATGTTACTTAGTAGATGATACTTTTGGAATGCAGCATTGCGCTAACTACGGAGTCGGCGATTAGTTAATCAAAGTAATTTGATCACCTATTGTTATAAATTATAAATAAAATGCCATTTTTCCACTCAATTAACAGCAATTTAATTATGCAGGACTCCTTGTGCCATGAATCCTTAACATTTGAGAACGCCTAAAACAAACTTAAATAACAGATGTATATCTAAACTGTTTAGGACAAGTTTTAACGATTTTTTTAAAGATATTTTGATTACGATCCGCGATTTTTATTTTCGTTAATAATATTACAAAGAAGTTTGTAATATATTTTACGTTGATTCCGTAGAAAAAACACTTGATTAATTCCATTATAACTAACTGATACGAACAAACTTGTTTTTAAGTATGTTTATAAACTAAGAAATTATTTATTAACTTTCATTAATTTAACTGAAAAACTCTTCTATCCAAAAAGTGTATGTACATATTTAGTGTAAATCAAGTGATTCCCTAGGAAACATTTTTATTCACTTATTTGTTCATAACAAATTTTATACATTTTGAAACACTTTCCGTACAGAATTTGCCCAACTTATTCCCGAGTTCCAATCTGGGCTCGATCGTATTTTCCACATTTGGCCACAACGGGACCGATGGTGTGACTCGCATCAGAACCTCGTCGGGTCGGCTTAGGTTCGAAAAGGTTATGACAAGTTTTCTGTAAATTACGAGTACGGAATCACAGAATTGTTTGTGAGATTTCTTACATCCGAAATGAAGGCAAAGGTAAGCTTTAAATCGCTAGAATCAACAGCACAATTTATTTTTAGCTTCTGACGATTTTCAGCAAGGTATTCGAGAAAGCGTCGTTATTCTGAGCGCATTTACTATTTATGTGAAAAAAAATTTTATCCAGCTTTTTCTAATTTTATATTTTGTTGCTGATATTCGGAGTGTCTATTCGACCAGAATTCTGGACCAACGACAATTGTAAATTTTTCCGCCGTTTTCGATAAACTCGAGTTTGAAATATTCGCTACAGGCCATACAGAGTTTGGTGCAAAATATTTTCGATTGTCCTATAGCTCAGGTAGCAGTGTTTGGGCTTCATAACCGGTAAGGTGCGTTTTCGATCCTCAGTACCTGCACTTTTGAAGTTAATTTTTTACTTATTAGAATATTGATAAATAAAATTTTTTAACCACTCTTACTTTTAGTAACAGTAAAAAATACGTTACAGAAAAGTGATTCGTCACGTCTCGAACACCTTGTCCAGCTACCCCTTTACAAATTACGTACTTTCTATTTAAAACAATAGGTTATAGCAATTGGTCACGGAAGAGTAATTAATCACATCCTGAACCCCTTTTCCAGTTCCTCCAATAAAAAAATTAGTTCCAGGAACTGGTCACAGAAGAGTGATTAGTCAAATAATGTGCCCCTTTTCCGGCCTAACGGTTACAAAAATACGTTTTAGAGACTGGTCACAGAAGAGTGATTGGTCACATCTCGAACCACTTTTTCAGCTCTCTCTTTAAAAAAAATAGGTTATAGCAATAAGTCACGGTAAAGTGATTAATCACATCCAGAACCCCTTTCCCAGCTCCTCCTATAAAGAAAATAAGTTTTAGCAACTGGTCACAGAAGAGTGATTTGTCGAATCTCTTACCCCGTTTCCAGCTCGTTCTTTTAAAAAATACTTTGTGGCAACTGGTCACAAAAGTGTCATTAGTCACATCTCGAACCTCTTTTCCAGCTCCCACTTTAAAAAATACGTTTTAGCGACTAGTCCCAGAAGAGTGATGAGTCAAGTCTCGAACCCCTTTTCAGCCCCCTCCCTATAAAAAATACGTTTTAGCAACTAATTACAGAAGAGTGATTGGTCGCATCTCGAATCCCTTTTCTAGCTCCCTCTTAAAAAAAAAAACGTTATAACAAAGGGTCACGGAAGAGTGAATAGTCACATCCTGAACCTATTTTCCATCTCTCTCTTCAAAGAAATACATTTTAGCGACTCTTCGCAGAAGAGTGATTTGTCACATATTGAATATCTTTTCCAGTTCTTCCTATAAAAAAATACTTGGCCCATAGCAGGCAGACATTTTTCCAGCTGACGTCACAGCATGAAATACCCATGTGACACCCATAACAGTTGAGACCCTTCAATAACTTTGCTTCGGAGCCTTCAGAGTTACTGACAGTAAACATAAGCTCAACTGTCTACAGATTTTAATATATTTGATAAAATGATTTGACACGATGTTTTAAATCAGAGTAAGTATTCTTTTGCTGAGAATTTCTGGAAGAATAGACATTCGATGTGTGTGGGCTATTCGTCCAGAATTCTAGATGCCTAGGCACAGCCGCTGATATTGCGTGAATGGAAATTATCTCATACCAAATGTATGAATTTCCAGATTTGTAACATTATAGATGAAATGCTTTTTACATTTTCTCGAACATAAAATCACTTTTTAAATCTCACTCATAAGAATATTCAGAGGATTCAAACATATTTATATTCAAAATTTATTTGCATGTGTGTGTAATAGCTCTAAATTTGAACATTGTTTGTCAGAGCATAATAGTTTTCTTCGAAATGTAAACTCTTATCGACAAATGAAAGCAATACAAACAGATAATGTAATTAGAATATTGAAAATGAGATAAAATTTATAATGATATATAATGTAGAATATTAAAAAATTAGATTTTCTTAAAATACAAAGTTGAAAAAATATTAATATAAAACCTTTTAAAATTTTACTAATCATAGAAATAAAAATTAAAAGGGCCTTTTCTGGGCCAAAGCGGGCCCCCATTTTAGATGCTTAGATCTAGACCCTGTCGGGTAGGGCGTTTCATTTACGGTTTGGCGCTAGACTGATTACCCTATCGGGCCCACATTTTTTTTTATCAGGGCCCGACCGACACCCCACCAAAATTTTTGCACGGGTTCTTTCGATATTGAATATCTTGTTTAGATAGATGGTTTATGTTTTCTACATATTTTTAAAGAAATAAAAGTACTTGTTACAAATGGTGATGAAAGTTTTATGTGGAATTTAATTAGATTTAATTTTTTCATTAAATCTTTAAAATCCACTCATAATTATCTTTAAAAATCAATTTACCACTGTTTATTGAAAAAAAACGTTTATAAAGCTTATGAAATTTCTCGTTGAACGGCTTCTAAAAGAGATATTTTAGACATTTTAAAGAGAATATGACACGCGAGAAGTTTTAAAAAATGCAAGATTTTCTCTAGGGTTGTACCTCGACTTCAACTCGAGACATGACCTATACTAGGAAAGTTGTAACAAAAATCTGAAATGAACAAAACACAGCCTTTGAAGTCTTATCTTTAAATCTAGTAATCAAGATCTTTGAAAGGCTTCACGGGTTCCCAAGATATGATTAAAAATGTCCAAGTCTCAGAAGTCAAGTTTCAGGAATTTCTCAGATTTGGTAAAAATTGACAGGACGTACTGTTTGAATTATTATCTTTAATTTAAGCAGACAAAACTTCAAAAATCATCACGCTTAGAAATTCTCAGTTGTATCTAAAGAACCCGTGAAGATTTTTTATTGAATGAATGGCTTTTATTTTGAACAAGTAATGACGTTTCAAAGTCAGCAGAGTACTATATACAATACACCATATACTAGACATTTATGAATTTCTTACTAGAGTGCATTAAAACAATTATGGAAAATACAGTGTGATACTTTAAATTGCAACGCATACTAAATTATTGTAGGTAATAGAAAACTATTTTTAAATTGTTTAAATGATTTCAGTATACTCAACATGATTTTTATATGGAGCCTAATACAAAAATCAAGAAGATTTTTATGAAAAAGTAGAACATGATGGGACTTAAACAAAGAATAAAGATGATCATTGTTAGCAAAAATCATTATAGCATTTTCCAACTGGGACTATCCACTTCGTACCTCTGTCAACTTCATAATTCCGCGTTCACTCTCCAAAAATGCCTATTGGAGTCTGCATAATTAAAAATGTATTTAGCTATTAAACCTTCAGTATTTTCTGCTACATTGAGATAGAATAATGTCTGCAATGTACTTGATATGAGAATAATGCACTGTAAAAAGACATTAAGATGAAAAGTCTTAAGGTCTACACAGGAACGTATGAGAACCGGGGTACGATTGTCATGCGTATCTTATAATCCGCAGAAGCAAGTTAAGTTTTCGACTTCATGGACATTCGATACATGATAATGCGATTCAAGTTGCTCTTTGCCTGTCGGAAGCGTGTCGTCCTTTCAAAGGGATCATAATTCACTTACGCCGACTTCTGCATGTTTAGGAGGGTGGCTATCGATTTCAAATTATCGTGGCATCAAAATGAAAAACCCCCACCACCTTTCTACTATAGAAATCAAAGTGTCCCCTTCATTGCTGCATTACACGACTCCCAAGATCATGTTAATTTTTCAGAGTCTCTCCAGGGAACCCAAATGATCAAGGGAAAAGTAAGGGTATTCCAATTGTTCACCATTATCGACGGAATAATTCAACGCTACTTCCTACATCACAGTGGCAAATTGTGGTACCGTAATAGGTCAATACCTTAACACAGTGGGGAAGATCGATATTCTTGCACGTCTTAATTTTCAGCTGTTGGCGATTCTTTGCGATGCATGTCTTGCCGTTAATGTAATCGTTCTTTGTAACTTTTGTTAGTATGAATAACAGTAATGTATCTATGTATCTTAGGCAAAATAATACAATGCTTGTTACACCCTAATTACGCCTCTGATGTGAAAAAGGTTAATTAATGACTTTCAGCGATATTAATTATTCGCATATACCTCTATGGATGATTCCCCGTGTGCCGCAGAACTTGACCTTGAATATTGGTTTCCATAATTTAGAAGATAAAATAAAATATATTTATGATGCCAAAGGCTCCATAATTTTATTTCCGTTGCGGATTTTAAAAAATTCGATCTTTTAAATTTATGACAATTTTTGAAAAATATTTAGTAATTTATGCAAATTCACCGAAAAATAATAAATAACTTTAATTCAATAGTATGATATATATAGTTTTTATTGATAGTTTAAATATATATCAATTCAGAGAAAAAATAGGAACTGAATTGTTTAAGCAAATATTTAAATGTACAGATAAAACACTTTTTAAATTGTTATTGTCGGTAAAAAATAGAATGTATTAATTTTCATTGGTCTAAATTATGATAGGATTGGATAAAAACAAAAAGAAAAGAAAGAGAGTATTGTAAATAGTTATCAGGCTAGATCATGCCGAATTTAAGATACGCTGCTCAAAATCACTCTTCGAAAAGTGATAATAAAGTAGAATTTCTGCAATGATCGAATAATTTTCAGGAATAACAACTCGTGGAATTTAAATCTATCAATATTATTGTATTTCCAATGCTAAAACGTGTATTTTATAAAAATAAATAAATGTTACACATAGGCCGACACCACGCCGTTTTGACAGATCAAACTGTTTTTAAAGAAAGGATAAAATATTAAGAATAATAGTAATGAGTGGTTGTCTCGAGGGCATAAAAATTATTTTCCCAGAGAAAATGTCATATTAATAATTTAAACCTTTCCTTTAAATACAATTGACATTAAATTCCGCGCTACGCGGATTCTTCTGCTGTCAAACTGAACAATTATTTACGACAGAATTTAAAAATGCAAGTGGGATGAATAACGGGTGTTAGGGTACCTGATAGATAATCAAATTTTCACTATTTTCACTGTTGATGGAGAACTCTTGATTTTAGGTCGAACATGGTCATCTAAAAAAATGTTCGCAATTGTATAGTGCACAAAAAAGGTTGTATCTCTTTTAGACCTATTGTTAACGGCTATGTTATCAAATTGTATTAGCTGCACAATTGTGCGATTACTAAACAAATAAAATAAAAGCTAAAAATATCCTGGAAATAACGTCGGAAATAGATATGGCGATTTGTACTATAGGTCTAAAATAGATAGAACCTTGTTTGTGCACTATAAAATTGTAAAATTTATTTTGGATGACCACGTTCAACCTAAAATCGTCAGTTCTCCAGTTATTTTGAAAAACATGTTATCGTTTTACACTTTCCAGCATGGCGGGGCTTTGCCGTACACATATAGTTGGGGACTTTTTATTATATCTTTATAAAGCCACTCCTAAAGTAATATGTTAAAAAAATCTGTTATTTTTAAGAATTGTTTTCTCAAATCCTTCATTGACTGGAATAAATCCAGAAGTTTTGAGTACTCCTGGCTGATATAATATGTTTCTGCATAAATATTATATCAAATAAAATATTATATTTATTTGTTCTTATAAAAGTATAGTCGAGTATCTAACTCAGTTATTTCCTTTATTCCAACGGTGTCCAATATTATATGAAAAATATCGTAAAAAATTATTGTAAATAGATCGCATTGTAATAAAATAAAATACATTAAGATACTTTTAGTGATTGTTAGGCTCTGCTTGCCTTCGTTTGAGGTTCTGTAGGCTCTCTTAGTAGACAGATTTGACATATAATTCGTATATCAAGTTTATATAAAATCAGCTCGATATATAAATTTCATTTGTCAATGAAATGTGTTCTAATTTACGTGAAACGATAAAGTAATTCCTCAATCGGGACTATTCTTCATATTTAAGAATATAAATTTAAAACTGTTAATGTGTAGAAACTACCATGGAAATAAAAATAGAAGCTTAGATCAAAGCAGAAATAGAAACTTCAATCAATGAGCTATGGCACCAATTGTGATATCATATTGTGCAATTTAGGTCAGCTATTGAGAAATTGGAAATTTTGACTTCAATGTTTGATTCAGCTACCAAAAATATCCTTAGTCTGCATGCTGTCAAAAACGTTTTAATATTGTGCGTTTTTAGAATTTTATATCAGCATTTAAAAATATTCAATTTTTAATTTATACAACGGTTTAGATAACTCAAAAACCTTCTCAGGTTCGAATTCAAAGGAACTCAAAAATCCATTAGTTAGCATCTCAAAATATTGTACACTGTTTAAATTTATTGAAACTGGAAATTTTGACTTCAATGTCGGATTCAGCTACCAAAAAACCCCATAGTCAGCATCTCGTCATAAAAGATCGAATATTATTTTTCAAATAGTCAACAGTTCAATCGTTTTTTTTTCATGTCAAAAGGTCTGAATATTCTGCAGGTTTGAAATTTTCATTCAGCTATTTTGAAGTTGGAAATTTTGACTTGAAATTCGGATTCAGCAAACTAAAACCATTTTGAAATTGGCATTCTTTACTCACAATTCCGGTCCAGAGACTAAAAAACCCCCGATCCTTCATATTGCCAAAAAAGTCCTAATATTATGCATTTTTTAAAATTTAGGGTTAGTCTTTTTGAAATGGGTTATTGGGACTTTAAAGTTGGATTCAACAAAGTCAAAAAACCCTGTAGTCTGCTTTTTCTTAAAAAGTTTCAATGATTGTGCATTTTTGAATCATGGGTCAGCTATTTTGAAATTAGAGCTAAGTTTTATACTATATACCGTAAACCCTAGAGAAAGGGCCCCGTAATATAGCCCTTCCAAGAATTGAAGCCGCGCCGCAAGTAGGAGTGAAAGGAGCTGCGCGAGGTAAGCGGCGATCGCTGAGGCGTGAACAAACAAAAGCGTTTTCTACGATACGACACTCTATCTGGGTAATTCCCAAACGTCTCGAGCCCCAAAACTGGCCCAGTCTCAGAGTTTCACTGCATATACAAACTATATTTAAACATTACTTATTTATAATTTTTACACAAATTATAAATGCCCATTTTCATATATGAATTTTATATAAATTATAAATAAAGTTTCATATATAATTTATATAAAAATTATGTATGCTTTGTTCACCCTTAGAACGCAAGTTGTAAATAAGGCTGATTTTTTTATGAAAAACTTGTAAGCCATATATTAGCGTGCATTTTTGTTGTTGAAATTTTGACTTAAGATTCGGAAATAGCTACCCACAAACACCATATTTATGTAATTAAGTAATCACTGTGTGAATTTTAGTGTACTTAAAATGGATTACGAAATCCGACGCTAAAGTAAGATGTTTCAATATCACAACGGAGCATTAGGATACTCTTAATTCATTAAAAATTCTAACGTGATAAAATGTTAAATTTTTGTTTTTAATTACTAAGTTTAAATTTTCATATAATATTCACTGGAAGCTTTTTTTTCGAATACCCATACTTCATATCAAAATTATTTATACACCGATAAAAAAAATCAGCGTATCGACGTACCCCGTTTTATTCACCCTATAGGAAAAGTGTCAAAATACAGTTAGTTGGGATAAGCGAGCGAGGCTTAAAATATCATTTAATTACAGACATTAAGAACAATCTCGGATCTCATAATAGCCCCTGTTGACGCTTCCAAATGTTATGAACATGATGTTCCTAAATCTTCGATTCAGAATAAATAATTGGTTGTGTTGAACTTAAAAATCTTTCTTTGTGGATATAATCTCTATTTCTGCATATGAAATAATAATTGAGTGGATTTTAAATGAGGCGCTCAATATCTTGAATACGAAAGGAGCCTCGTACCACTTTGAAGAATTTTCTTTTACTTTTGCTAATCGATTTACGAGCGAGACAGGTATCTTCGAAATGACTATGTTCTTCTAGAAGCATCAATAAATAATTTTACTCCAAACGCAGACGGCAATCGGTGTGGGTTTCCGTTTAGATGGGGTGAGGTACGAGAATCAGAAAGCATTCTCAGGTTGGCAAAGTGCATCCCCTTGTCTCTCATAAATAATTATTGCAACACATTGTTAAAGGTCGTAGTGGTGGGAACGAAGTGGGGAAGATAGAAATAAGCTAGGAGATTGTTGCAAACCACACTATATTATTCTGCCTCCATAAACGTGAGCGATATAATAAACGGGAAAGT
>NC_046657.1:137903885-137918122 GCF_010883055.1 Belonocnema kinseyi | reverse complement strand
TTTAGATCTATCATTCATTACCGGATATAAAATAGTATTTGTTAGGAGATAGAATTGAATTTTACAAGTTTCGCGATTCATTTTCAAGACGGAATTCAGGGACTGATTCTCATAATTACTAAACCATTCCCTCATCTATCCTTAGTTCCAAATATAAAATACAAAGTACGCTTCCCGAAATAATTAAGGTGAAAATATGTTACTAAACTTCTTGTACTGTATGCAAAGAATATAAAGACACGCGAATATCTTAACAATAGAATTTTGACAAAAGCGCAGTTTTAATGATTTTACAGAACAAAAAATAAATTCTGAAAAATCAATTATCTGTGATATCCGAGGTTTTAATATCCTATAAACATTTCTGTCAGGATTTTGAGTTTTAATAGCTTGTCCGACATCACATTCCTTTTGATTTCATTGTTTCCAGGGATCCAATTTAAAGTGATTGGGTTTTCGGTTGCTAGATTGTTTAGTCCCTCAAATCAATCCTATACCAGTAGAGACGTAGCCGTTGTTCCTATATCACGTGCCTTGTAGACACACTGGAGCGAGACCTCATCGGAATTGTGAACATCATTCTACATCTTCTACAATAGACACCGGTTCTTGCTTTCTCTTTGCTCCAGTAGCTATCTGTAAACCAGTTGTCCTCATCACTAGGCGAGGTGGTGCTTTGTCCCTGAGCATGCTCAGGATCACCCAGCTCGCGTTGTCGGTTGGCATCCGCATTTCCGTCAAGGTCCTTTCGCCATCTATTATATTTAATTTTCAGGCCGCTTTTTCAGCAACAGCCTGAATGACAAGGTGGGATGTAGATTGTTATTACCCTATTAGAACCCTTAGTGTTTATAGTGGACAGTTTGACCTCCTTCACCAGACCACTGCCGCATAGATTAACCTGGGTCGCAGGGTCTCTGCGTCGATCGATATTAGTGTCTTCGTCTTCAAGCCCCAGATTTTTCCTATGGTTCTTCTACAAAGCCCTAGAGTCGCTACTAGCTTTTTGTACTCGCTTTCCAGGTGCTCGTTCTATAACAGCTTCTTATCGAGGATAATTCTTACATATTTAGCTCGTTATTTGATTTTACGTTGTTCTGCCTATTTCAGTGTACACGTCGTTCCCCAATTATACCCTCTGGTGAATATAACCGGGTCCGTCTTACTCGGGTTTACCGATAGTCCAGTCTTCTTGCACTAAAAATCCACTATCCGCCGTGCTTGCTTAATTATTCCGAAGAGCGCATTTAAATGTACGCCGAGCATGATACCAGTATATCGTCCGTGTAGCCTTAACTTGTTACCCCTTACTCGTGAACAAATAAAGCAGTTCCTCAACTGCAAAGCATCACAAGAGACGATAAAACGCCTCCTTATGCATATCCTGGGTTAACTGTTCCACATAAAGTGGTATCACATTTAGTCGTTGTTAGGTTCCTGTTGTTTAACATGTGGCAGTTTTATTTCTTCAATTAGTTCCACTGCTCCGCTCAGGGCGGTATAGTTCAAATGACCTCTCCATGCCTTCGGCATATACCAGTTTCTAACTAGTCCTAGTTAGTACAGACTTCTGTGCGAAGAATGGATATATGCCATCCGGACCCAGAAGTTTGTAAGCACAGAAAGTTTTCGGGGCCCGCGTAACCCTAGAGGAGGTAGCAATGTCGTGGAGTGGCCACCGTTTCGGATCTAGTTGAGCCTCGTCCGGCACTGAGTATCCTCAATCGGACAATTTGGAGTCCCAAAAAAAGCATCTGGGTTTTGAAGGAGACACACTACTCCTTTCCCCTGCCGAGTGAGTCACGCCTACCCCGAAAGGGAAATGGCTTAATGGTGTAAAAAAAAAAAAAAAAAAAAACTTACCCAGTTTAGCCGCCTCTGCTTCTTTTTTCGATGTCTGTGCAAATTGGATCCATCTTTTTTGCTTCACCTCACCTATTGCACGTCTGTTAGCATCTCTCATCATCGTAAATAAGGGCCATAGTTTATCCGGCATGTTAGTGTCGGTCTCAATCCATTTTTTGTTTTGGCGCACAGAGTCCGCGGGTACAACGGATTCCAACTAGAACTTCATTCGTGAGTGATCTGAGAGTGTTAGTTTATCTGAAACTATCCACTTCTTGTCCTGGTCTCTAAAACTACCGATACAGAGAGTGATGTCGATGACTGCCTCCCTTCCCGAGTTAGGAAACGTCGGTGTATTCCCGTGTTGAGAATATCTAAATCAGTAGTGATTAGACATTCCAATAGATTACTAGCTTTTGTGTTGAGATGCGTGCTGCCTTACTTAGCATGGCGGACATTAGCAACGCATCCCAGCATAAGAAGGTTGGTATCGCTGTTATATGGAAAGTAGGCTAATTCCATGACTAGCTTCCCCATTCATATAAGAGCTGTGGTTATCACCATCAGGTTCATGGTTTGACTGATTCAGGGTCTCTGTATAAAAACCAGCCCCCCCCCCCATAATCCTCTTATGCTATCTCGAACTAAACAAGCATCCTGGATTATTATTATGCATCTGTGCTTCGCAGCTATGCCCTTCTGCAGAATTACAGAGGCGCCTTTACTGTGATGCAAGTTAATTTAGGTGATGGTTAGGCCTGAAACAGTAGCTTAAATCTCCTTTTGTCCCTAGCTAAAAACCATAAATTTGACCTCTTTAAGGTGGTAGAAAAGCCTGTTGTTGAGGACCATCAGAGCCCTCGTCTGGGATTTAGACATTTTTACAATAAAAAGTTGCATAGAACTTTCCTTTGTGTCTCCTTTCTGAGAGTGATTGTGCCTGACGATGTCCTTAGTGAAGGGTTGAATCTTTCTAATCACTTAAAGATCACAAGCGGATCTTTCAGCTTACAAGGAAACTATGCCGTAGCCATCACCATCTTTTGGAGCAACTCAACCCCATCTCCTGTGAGGTCAGCCACTTCCCAAGTTCTTGTCTCGGCCAATGTATTGAATAGCCAAGATTTATCCTCTGGGTCATTTGTGACAAATACGAAAAAATCTCCTCTACAGAAGGTAGTCCTTAATTTTGGCTATTAATTTGGTGACACGCTTTCAAATGCCCTTCAGGTGGCTTCCACAAAGAGTTGAAACTGCTCCGCAGTGAACAGCGGATCCAGTTATAATTTATCTGTCACCGCCACATTCAGCTGGTTAGTCCACTCGCCGTCGAATCCTTCTTTGCCGGCTGATGGATTGTCCTGTGCTTCTTTATAAGCTTAGATTCTACCCCTGTAGGGTGTTCTCTTAGCCCCTCCCTCTCTTCTAGTCCTCAGTGCTGGTTTTTAGCGTTCTAGTTGACGTTGTTTCAATCCCACAGCCTCCCTATTGTTTTTGAGGACTCACTGGCCACGGCCTTCTCCATAGCCTCATTCAGAGGGACCGTCAATTCCTCAGCTTCCGTAGGAGCTGGAGTTTCAGCCGCCGCATTAGTTTGACTTCTCCACTATAGTATTAATTATAGGTAGAAACACGTATTGGATAAAACCATGCAAGTTCCGAGTAATGAGAAGTTTTAACTTTAATTTTTCGGTCGAGACGTAGATTTCCTCGAATTGAGTTGCTAATTTAAATTCCCGTTAAAAGAGGATAATAAATAATATTTTTGTTTTGAAGCACATGCTTCCACAATCAATAAAAAAGGTTTCGTACAATAAATCATCAACTTATGGGTTACAGGAAAACTAAAAGATCTATGCATCTCACTGATGACCTTAGAGGCACCACTCCGTCATCACTCTTCACGGCCTAGCTAGGGAGATTACCGGACGGCAGAGTCTTTTTGGCTGAACCCCGTTCTTCATTATCTGAAACAGACTAATTCAAGTTGCTGATTTAATAAAGATGCTATAAATTAATTTATTGCGATTTTTTACATCTTTTTCGATGATGTTTATAACGTCAATGACGTTCTATATCTTTATGATCATGCTTAACATAGTTAAAGCTTAATGTGTCGAAGGCACTTTCGTGAGAGTTGGATGTTTTGAATAGTTTGCATGAGACTGTACCTATATATATTATCAGTCATAGAAGCATTTTTGTAACGCAATCAAGTGATTCGAAACGAAAAGTATGACTACATTTAACTTATTGAGCAAAAAATGATTTTTTTACCTCACCGTCCACGGACTGTGTTGCAATCAAATATATGATAGGGGAGTTACAGCTGAAGATAGCATTCGAACCACAATGACCTATGTGAAAGTACATGCAAAAATTTTCAGACCAACCGGCTCAGGGATGGAACCCCAGATCTCATACAGAAATTCCGTGCGCCTAACCATCTAAGCCACTCAAGCTTCTTTTTATTATTATTTTTTCAACTTTTTCTCGGGTGAACGCAGTCTTTTATTATCATCCACGTGCTAAGTAAAGTGCCTGGTTTGAAATGGGTGGTATTTTCGCTCGAGGATGTTGCTCTACTTCTTGCTAATGAAGAGCTTTATGTCAACTGGACCAAACATTACGGCCATTTGAGGGCTCTCGTGAAAACTGCAAATATATTTACTAAAAGAAACCCTACAGCTGAAAACTTCATACATTTAAAAAAAATTATAATCTTATGGAACACCCTAAAATAAATTTCCAAAAATTTCCTATATTAGTAGACTTATCCGCCTATTATTTAAAAAATGTAATGTAGGAGCTACCAATTTATTTGAAAGGCTGGAGGAGCCTTTTGATGCCGCACCCATTTTCCATCTTTCTTGTAACTAGAATTAGTCCTAAATACAGAACATAAGAGGATGCAATTAAGTTTCCACAGATAAGAAAATAGTATAATAAAAAACATATTTCAGATACAGAAAGAAGATTTTTTTAATTACTGAATAAAACAGATTTTTATTCATTTTTTAAAATTAAAATAAATCAATTTTTGATTAGAGATCAAAGAGAAAAAACTTTTTTTTAATACCTTAGAAAAATTATTTTTCACCGTAAGTGTATTTGGAGTGTCCAGTATTGCACAGGACAGTGCTGTTTTTAGCAATTTGTGCGGCAGAGGTGAGCATCCTGTAAAATTTACTGTTTTTGAACAATATGTCCTGCATGTCCCGCACAAGGGGATTTTCTTAGAAAAACTAGAAATTGTTATAAAAAAGTATGCATCGGACCGAAAAACCAAGTGCACCTATGCATTCCTCACGAAAATATCTATATGTGAATTTTTTTGTAATTTTGTAAACCCATTTTTTAAACAATTAGAGCATTTGTTATTCAGCGCACTGTTACTCCGTGCCCGTATATATGAATTTTAAAGTTCTGTTATTAATTTTACAAAACTAAGACTCATGTCAAAAAAGTAAAAACAACTCTGGATTCGTCTCGGAGATATTTCAGTGTCCATTATTTTTTTGTCTAAACTATTTGTCAAACAATTACGCCATTTGTTACCTTTATGTAATTTTTATAAACATAGTATGCATCGAATCGAAAAACCAAGTGCACCATTTCATTCCTGTTTAAAACCATATGCAGAAAGATAACAAATGTCCTAATTGTTTAACAAATTGTTTAAACGAAAAAATGCACACTGAGACATTTCCGAGACGAGTCCAGAGGTGTTTTTACTTTTCTGAGTTTTGTTTTTATTAATTACACAACTTTCGAATCCATACCTACGGGCACGGATCAGAAGTGCGCTGAACAACAAATGATCTATTTGTTTAAAAAATGGCACTTGGTTTTTCGATCCAATTCTTCCTTTGTTTATTACAATTGCAGAAAGATAACAAATGGTGTAATTGTTTAACAAAATGTTTAAACAAAAAATCAAAACATGCACACTGAAATATTTCCGAGACTAATCCAGGGGTGTTTTTACTTTTTGGATATGACTCTTAGTACGTCGCGTGGCATGGAGCGCGGAACGTCAACACGAAACACGCACAACTTTTGATGATATGCGAGTTACCTAATTTTTTTTACCAAAATCTTTGTAATTAAACGACCTATCGTAATTAGTGAACAAAAGCATTAAAATCAATTGAGAAGTTAGAACGAATTCTATTTGTTTATAAAAATTGTTGCTAATTTCATCAATATTTATGCAACAATGGTAAAATGATTTTATTTTATAGAATGAACATATTTAACGAAACATGCCAAAGATTATGGAGATTGCTTGTACCGATCGGGAGAAAAAAATTAATTAAGAGGACAATGCTAAAGAAATTAAATAACAATAACGAATCAAAAAATAAAAATTTTGCAAAAATGTTTTAGGGCCATTTTATTTATGTGAAACTCTAACTTATCACGCCTTCCCCTATAAAAATCACATCGATCCAAAAAAAGTGGCACACTTGACAAATTTTGACATATTGTAAGAAAAGTTTTGGCTCCTCATGCGTCAGAGCTACCGAAAAATGATTTAGAGTCAATGTCTTGTATTTCGATATACTGACGCATGGAATCACAAAGACATAAAACTTTTTCCCGCACTTGAACGGTACTTCGATTGAGATTCAGGAAGTAGAATAAAAATGTTAGATTTTGTTTTTCCTCCTGGAGAAACTTCTGAAATAATTACGAATTCTTTGATAGATATATTAACTAAAAATGAACTAAAGAACAGGTTGTTGCCTATTGTGCTAATAACGCTAACACAAATTTCGCTTTTATGTTGAGAAAGGGTCAAAATAACATATTGTTTAAATTAAAAGAACAGTTAGGATACAATATTATGGATGTTGTATTTTAAGCACAGATTGTGCATAATTCTATTCAAACAGCAGCAGACTTATTGCTAATCGATATTGAACAAATAATTGTTAAAATTTACTCTCACTTCTACATTTATACTGTTAAAGTAGAATCACTGAAAGAATCTGGTAGTGAAACCAAAAATGATTACAAAAAACTATTAGGATATAGCAAAACGCGATGGTTAGCTCTTTTACCAGCCATTGGACGAATTTTTACCATCTTTCCTGCATTAAAGTCTTATTTCTTGTATTTGGAAAAATTTCCAAAATTACCTAAAGTTATTTTTCTAATGAAACGTCAGAAATATGGTTGTGTTTCATACATAATCAAGCCGCTTTTTTCAACGATGATGTCACAAGTTTTGAGGGTGAGACAGTAAAAATTATGAAAACTTATCATTTTATTGATATATTGAAAAAGGAATTAGAGCAGAGGATTGAAAGCGTTTTCATACCACTGTCAATCAGGTATCAGCTTTCTGTCTTAACTGAAAATGGCTTTACAAAAAAAAAACATGTCATAAATCACAGGTTAAAAATGTTTACGCGAACTTTTTAAAATATTTAGAGAGTTGGAAGAAAGATTTGCATATTGATAACCGTTTAAAGTGGGTATCAATTAATGAAATGAGGACTTGGGAAGATGTCTCTCATGCATACCAAGAATTAACATCATTCTGTTGTGTAAATGAAATTGAACATCATTCTGTTGTTTTAATGAAATTGATGAAAATTATCTTTTTGATGAGGTCACATAATAAAAAGAGTTCGTCCTCCAAGACAAAGTGACACAAAGGAATGACAATAAAATTTCGAAGTACCAAAAGTAGTTTAAAATATTCCGACATTGTCGAACGAAAAATGTTCCTTTCACAAATCTGAAGGAAATTATCGAATATTGTTTGTTCCTACCAGGAACTAATGTTCCTACGGAACGCGTTTTTTCAAACATAAATAAAATCTGAACAAAGGAGAAAAGTCAAATGTCAATTGAAACTCTGAAATCGTTCATGTTTGTAAAATACAATTTGACGAGTTCTTGCGAAGATTTTTATTACATTGTTAAAAATAATGACGAAATTTTTCGAAAAGTTCATTAGCCAGAAAAATATATGTAATACATATCTGATCATATGTTAATTTATAATATAGTCATCGCAATCCTTTTTTTCACAGCGTTAAAAATTTCAAAAAATGGCATTAACTTCTACTGAAGGTCACTTTAAGCGCATCTATAATAGCTCTCTCTCTCTCTCTCCCTCTCTCTCTCATTCTCACTTGCATCGGAGCGTTGTTGTATCTGGTTTCCACTGCGTGGCGCTAGCATCGAGACAATATTTTTAAAGTTATCAACGAAACGTTTATTAACTGCTACTAACAGAAGATGCACTTGAAGGCACCTTCGGCCCATGTAAATGATAGGTATTTTATTTTTTAAAGTTTTTAACACTGCAAGAAAAAGTATTGCGATTACTCCGTGAGTTTCTGATGCAAATTTAAACGTAAAATACGAATATCAACCATTTCAAAGTTTATTTTGCTGTTTTCAAAATTTTTTTTAGAAAAGAACCGAATGGGGAGCCTATGGGGTCTTTACGTGTACGTTGTAGAGGCTCCATTCGGTTCCTTCGGTCCGCCAAGGGTGCCGTGTACCAAAGAGCATGTAACCTTCCTGGCGGTTGACATTTCCACCTATTCTAGCATGATAACTTGAACATCTTGACTTTTATAACTGACTTACTTTTACTTTATGAATATTTGATCAAAAAAAGTTCTCCGGACTCTTATGTCAAAAATATTATACCTATGTGGATGTCAAAAACTGTACTAACCTTCCTGACATTTCCACCTATACGTCCATCACCGTCACGTTATGCTGGAATGCTTAACATGCCGCGAAATATTTGAGTCGGTTTTTGATTCTATTATATTAATTTTTAGTTGGAAAATTGTACCATTTCAAGGAAATGAAAAATCAATCATGTTAATCAGTCGTATGCTAACGGACCGCGACTTTTTCAACTGCGCATGTGCCGAAAAATGTTTTTATTATGTAAAGAATTTCGGGATGTAAAATTTCTTAATTTAACGTCTGGGAAACAACAAATTAGTATTGGTAAGAGAAAACCTTATTTTATCGACTCCTTCCAGTCTATTTATTCGATAAGATATACATAAAGTTTTGGAATCAGACTTATTCCCTCATCAGATATCGGTCCGATTCCGAAACGTCATGTATAAATTATCGAATAAATAGTCTGGAAGAAGTCGATCAAATAAGGTTCATCCTTACCAATACTAACATTATTATTGATCGTATGTCTTTACTGATTCAAAATAGACCCGCGCTTTTCGGCACATGCGCAGTTGGAAAAGTGGCTTACAGTGGGAGTATTGATACTTTTTAATACAACGCAGTTGTGATTGTCAGCAAAAACGATGCAAATTCCACCTAAATATATGCATTTTCGTCCCCCAAATATAAATTTTAAACAATATAGTTGAATTTTTAGCGAAAAAAAATGACTTCATATCATAATTACTACATTTTCAACAAATTATTCAGATTAACTTCAATTTTCGAATTGTTTCCTCTGTGTGTCCCACTGTTATTTATTCTCTATTGACAATGAAGGGTCGTATACAATTTTTTTACAAATAACCTAGAAATAGGCCAATTTCATCACTATGTTATTACTTTTTAAATATAATTATATACTTTTGATTATTTTGGTATTGTAAGAAAAATGTACAAGCTGTTTATGAAATATAATTTTCCCAAAGTTGGACTTGTAGAAGCATCACTTGGCTCCAGAAATCTTGGGAAAATCGCAATCAATGTCTCTTCCGTCGCCATTTCGTTTCTTTGATTTCATTCATACCTATTAAGGCAGGTACACGATTGCATTAATCTAGATTTTGAACCAAAGATCATTTGAAACAAGGCAATTAAGGGTGTTGGTTCAATTCGACTTTAATTTTTTTTAATAGCTACGGCACTAATTCCATATATATTTTTTCCGAAGGATTTGTAAACGAAAGAAGGAAAACTTGTCGAATATCCGAAGTTTTGCGAGATCCTCGGATCAATACAATGTTAAAAAATCCAAAAATTTGTTGAAGAAATGTTTATTTTCCCAACAAATATGAATTTTGCGAAAGATAGAAACCAGCAGGTAGCAGACGACAGCATTTGAAAGATTAGAATCGTTTGCTAATTTATTTTTTCACTCACAATTCTGACATAATAGAAGAATTCTAGAGATTCACGGCTCTTCCAAAGGGCCAGGTCTTGAAGATGGTGTCCCCAAATATTGCGAAATATTTACTGTATACTGTATTTGTGATCAACCACCAGGCTAGCTGTTACCTTCACTCTATACGCGGAATCGGGGCGCCCTTCGTTATCGACCGTGGGTCAAGACTACAATTCTCAAAGGGGAACATTGAACTTCTGGAACATTGACTTTTTGATGAGACTATCATCAATCGATATTATTTCAAAAATAAAAAGTAACGTGTCCCGGATTTTTTGGTCCCTTGTAAGAACTATGAGCGTTTGTAAATCAAATAGCCAAGGGTACAGAAACTCTTCCGGTTCACGCGCATGAACTCCCATCAAGATCCGCTGGTCCGAATCTTTTTCTCAACTTTTTTTTCGTATTGTAAACATGTCAAGTAATAATTTTTAATACATTCCCGGCAAATAAATTTTTTTTTTAGAAATATTACTGGGAAATAAATAGCCAAGGGTGCAGTACCTGTACCGGTTCACACACATGGACTCCCATCAAGCTCCGTTTGTCTTGTGGAAAAGAGTCTGACAGCTGTCGTGGGTTCGAATTTTTTTCTCAACTTTTTTTTCGTATTGTAAACATGTCAAATAATAATTTTTTATACTTCCCGGCGAATAAATTATTTGTTTGAAAAATACTACTGGGAAATAAATATCATGCAGACATTTTCGAATAATTTATTTGTATAACCGTAATTTTTTTACATTTTTGCGAGTGATAATCTTCATGGATTATCACGTGGTTGGGTGATGCACTGTTCACTGCTGCGACGAAAGAAATGAGAATCAGCCAAAGATTAGGCAGTTTTCAATTGGGAAATAAAAACAAAAAATGTGAAAACAATTTCCTACGAAATATTTGAATGCACTTTTTTTGCAAATAACATCTGCAAACACATAAATTTTATAAATAAAACAATTTATGATTGTATGTATGTAAATTTGTAAATTTACCCTGTTTAAAATTATAACTGGATTATAAATTATAAATTTATCAAGTTACCCAGTAACAAATTTCAAAACTATCAAATTTCAAAGTTAGGCTTTATGCAAATTTAGTCATAAATTGCAAGCTTATCAAGTCGCCCGAATATAAATTACGACATTACACAATTTTCCAGATTTACAATTTTAAAATATAAATGACTGTCAGACTCTTTTTCACTGGACCAACGGAGCTTGATGGGAATCCATGCGCGTGAACCGGTACAGGTTCTGCACCCTTGGCTATTTATTTCCCAGTAATATTTCTCAAAAAAATCATTCATTTGCCGGGAAAGCATAAAAAATTATTACTAGACATGTTTACAATACGAAAAAAAAAGTTGAGAAAAAGATTCGAACCCACGGCAGCGTGATCTTGGCATGAGGTTATGAAACCAATATATTTACAAAATTTTACAAAAATACAACCTCTGGAACCAATAACACTAACACCCACCCCTAATTAGAAAATTACAAAATTTACTATAATTCTATAAGACAATGTTTACAATACTTCAATTGATATTTTTATCTTATATTGATAATCAAAAACTTCAAAGAAACTTCCCCTATTACATTTGAAATACCAAATCTCAGCTTTCTTTAACTAGAACAACCAAAATAATTTTAAATACAGAATATTTGCAGCCAGGTAGCTTCGCAAAGCTATTATTGATATCCTCATCCCGATAGTAATATGTATTAAAAAAAAAGTTCGCTTTGGCGCATTTACGAAAATTCATCTAAGCTGCCTTCAAGTAAAATATAAAAAATGCAAACTGAAAATAGTCATACAAGAAGCTTTTTTATGTCTGCAGTTCCCGCGTGTAAAAGGTTCAATTTGTGAACCATAGCTCAACAATGGCAGCAGCGTGGGTTGAGCGTGGGGCAAGCGTGGGGTGGCCGTGGGCTGAGTGCAGGCTAACCTTGGGGTAAGCGTGAAGTAAACTTGGAGTGAGCGTAGAGTAAGCGTGGCTCAAGATTGGGTGAATATTCACCCACGGTCGTCCAATAGTCATGAGCAATTACCATGCTTGAGCCATACAAACTTCTTTTTCGCGGGTTCTTCGAAAATTGTGCAAAGTCCAATAAAAGAAAATATTTATGCACCAATCCTTTTTAAAAAGTGAGGAAAATTTAGTAGATTGTGTCTATCTTTCAAAACGTTGCCAAATTTCAATTTCAGCCAAATCACGTTCGACCGTGGGCACAGCATGGGCAAAGGGACCTGTAGCCATGTTTGACCCATTGTTCATAACCATGGGACGACCGTGGGACCACCGTGAGTTAACATTGACCCAATCTTAAGCCAAGCTTGCCCCCACGCTTACCCCACGCTTTCTTCACGCTTATCCGACGGTTGCCACACGCTCACCTCATTCTTACCCCACGCTCACACCACGCTAATGTTAGTGTTGAGCCATGGTTCACCCATTGAACCTTTTCCACGCGGGAATTGATATAGTCATCCCCGTAGTAAAAATAAACTACCCCTAAAAGTTATCCCTGGCTCATCAAACAAAACCAATCCTAGTTACCTTCATGTAAAATATAAAAAAATGCAAACTGAAAATAATCACCATACACAGATTTTGATGGCCACAATTGACATAGTCGTCCCCATAGTAATAATAAACAACCCCTAAAATTTTCAAATAAAACAGAGAAAAAATTTCACATTGAAAATGATTACCCCAGACAGTTGTTCAAAACTAGTAGATATTCCCATCCCGATAGTAATAATCAGCAATCCCTGAACATTACTACAGGCGCATTCAGCGAAACCATATCAGCTATCTTTAACTACAACAAAAAAACAAATTTGCAATTGAAAATAATCACCTAAAACATATTCCCAACACTCTAGTTGCTATCGCTAACCCCATAGTAAGAATAAGAAACCATCAGAAACTACTCCTAGTGCTTTTAGCGAAACCCATCTCGGCCGCCTTATAATAAAGCAGCAAAAAAATTCAAATTTAAGCTATTCAAGTCTGATACACTCACATAACTTTCTTAGATATTTTAATTCCAACAGCATCAATCAACATCTCTCAAAAAACACTCATCGCACATTTAGCGATCCCCGTTACAGCTCTGTGAATGTGTCTGGTGTAATTTTCTTACATTTTGAATATTGTTGTTTGATTTCGGTACAAATTGTAATTCACAATAGTTGAATTTCATACAATGAATCTAGACTGTCGAACATGAATGATCATCAGCATCTCTGGAAACAATTGCATAGATTGGGTCTCATCAATCGTGAAAGAACCTCAATATTTACTCTAATCTCTGCGGACAAATTTTACTCATATTTCAAGGCATTATTAAGCGTACGTAAAAAAATTAAGTCATACGAAAGGGACTCTAAAAATGTAGATGGCCTTCTGAATATTTATTTAAGAAGAGATATTCAGGCATTAATTCTTCACATTATTGTGATCTTCAATATATCACATTATTCTTCTAGTTTCCCCGGTACTAAGAAGAGAAACACATCCGAACCACATATAAAATAAAAAATCCTGTTTCTCTTAGTGATTACGAACATATCTCCTTACTATGTGCGTTGTCCAAAATTCTTAAAGAAGCAGTAAGCAAGGCGATTGCAATTTTTCTCAAGACTAATAATCTTCTTGATGTGTACCAAATGAGCTTCAGAAAAGGTTATAACACTAACAAGGAACCCTTACAAGGTGTCCGCCTCCAATTTTCTTGTAATTTCAATATGTTGTAGGGTGCGAAAAAGTAAGTAATAAGCAATTTTTTTATCGGCGGAAAAATTATTCTAAGGGGTGAAATCGACCCTCGAAGTTCACCCTCAAAAATCGAATTTTTTTTATATCTCGACAAAAAATTTGAATATTGATATAATTTCAACGGCAAAATATTCGGCATCAAATTCCCATTCTTTGACAATTATTTTTGATTAAGGGCTTGCAACCCTCAATTTTTTTTAAAGAAAAATACCTTTTTTGTTGATTTTCTGGTATAAAAATTTGTTTCAGGTCCATTGGAAACTGCGTTTCTTTATTTAACTATAAAATAAAAAATTAGTGTTGGTGTGTTACGTGATTTTCATTTGTAGAACTGATTGTAAGTTTAAGGGTATTTCACCCTTAAACTCCGGCAATTTTAAAGTTAACTAAAAAAATTATTTCTCCGTATATTTTGTGTATGATTTGGATATAAAGTAGAAAATAAAAAAATATCAATTTAAATAGCGAAAAATACGTTTT
>NC_046657.1:137894312-137903785 GCF_010883055.1 Belonocnema kinseyi | reverse complement strand
TAAGGAAAATCAGTTATTGATAAAAGAAAAATCCACAAAAAAGGGAATTTTTCTTAAAAAAAATTAAGGGTTGCAACCCCTTAACTTAAAAATGATTGTCAAGGAATGGGCATTTCATGCCGAATATTTTGCCGTTGAAATGATATCAATATTCCAATTTTTTGTTGAGATATGAAAAAATTCGATTTTTAGGGTGAACTTCGAGGGTCAGTTTCACCCCTTAGAATCGTTTTTCCGCCGATAAAAAAATTGCTTATTTCTTACTTCTTCCTACCCTACAACATATTGAAATTTCAAGAAAATTGGAGGCGGACACCTTGTAAGGGTTCCTTGTAAGATGGATTACACAAAATAACAACTGACATTAAAAAAGTTATTAATTCTCGTAAAATAACCTAATTGGTCCTCTTCCACTTAAGTGAAGCGTTTGAATTAGTAGATCATGCCATTTTTCTTCGATTCCCTCTGAGACCTTTTCTAGGGCCACCAGTATTCCTAAATTTCTTAATACATGTACAACTTTTTCAACGTATAGTACACTATATTATATATGCATTAAGATGTAAAAGTATATATTCGTTGCATTCCGTCTGAAATATTGAAGGCAATTACCACTATGCATAAGGTAATCACTCAGCTTGGTTTATAGCTTAATGTGAACAATTTAACTAAAACAAAAATTAATGACCCCCATTTGTAGCCGTCTGCATGAGAATGATCCTTATGACCGGTTCTAGTTTAGTAGATCTGCGCATTTTTCCAAATCAGGGTCAATATTATTATTTTCGGGTTTGATGCGGAGATTATACGCCAACCTAAACCAAATCCATGGGCACTATATCCATGCCTCGCAAGCAACCGAAAGTTGGTATATTTCATGTTTAAAGAAAATATATAACATATTCGCTTATGGCACTATCTAACTTTAGATTAATTTTTCTTAAAAATCGGATATTGGAAGATACAACTTTAAAAATGCCCCGGCGATCCGTTTTTTAACCTACAGGCTTTGTTTTTAGTCTAAAATTTCGGCAACTTACGCGGCTACATGCTGCTATACATAACTTAATACTGGACATTATGGCCATATTGGTTATCATAATTTCCACCTCAAAATTGGAGAGATCTAAATAGAAATAGGTAATAAAATAAATAGAACATTTCTGAATAGGTCACTTAGCACAGATATTCCTCTATTTCATCGTATTTTAACTCACTTGGTTCGCTAAGAGTCTAAACTAGGCACACATAGTTTATGAAAACAAACCTGTATAGTACTCTAACAACAGGTAATCCTTCCTACCTTAAAGAATTTGATCCAGATTGATGATGTTAATCTTGGAACTACAAGACGAGACAAAAATTTACTTTGCATGAATCGTTCCAGAACTTCTGTGTAAATAACTCCTTTTCTATATCTTCAGCTTTATTAAAGAATTCTCTCCATGAAGAACGTTAATAATGTGGAGAATTTTACGACTTTTAAAAATAATGTTTTTGATCATCTCTTAACCAAGCAGTCTCTCCTTTAAGATTAATGCGTCCTGAGTACTGAAATTATATGTAATTTAAACTTACAATTGATTGAATTTAATGTAAGCCATGGAATTGTATTTCGCTTACACGGGAAAACGCCAATGTTCAAACGTACATCAATTCGGTATTGTTTTGAGCTGCCAAAATGATGAGAAGCCAGAGAATGTAAAGGAAACTATGTTTGTTTTATAACGTCAAATTTGAAGTATTCACATTTTGATGAAAAAAAACATAATCTTATTCCGAAACCATAACTTATGAGCTAGAACAAATATGATCCTGTCGTTTTTCTGTGTGAAACTACCAAATCATTCTCAATTCTGATGTCATAGATTAGGATATATGCTATCGGGAGTATGCTATATACATAAAACAGAAATTCATGTACCTATACATATGAATACCTTTTTGCCTGCAGTTGGCTTCTTCAATGGCCTTAATCAATTTTAAAATAAAACTAAAGGGCCAGTGAGGCTACCAACAGGTTTTTGTTTATTCTTAAATATCTTTATACTTCACAAGTGAGTTGGTGTACCGCGATGCGCACGGTTATTTAACGTATTTTATGACATAATAATCAAACAAAGTATTTTTAATGTGAATAAAGTAATGAAATTGAATAAGAAAATATAAAACTATTTAAAAAAATCAATTATTAGTAATATAACATTTAAACAGTATTTTATGCTTCAAAATCAGTTCCCTTTTTTTCTAGATGCGCAGTAGAAAAAGCCCAGCTATGTTTAATATTATTTTATTTAACCCTCAACACGATATGTGAGTGTCCCTCACTCACTAGGGATATTTTTTGATGCTATCACCTGAAGACACCTGTGGCGCTAAGGGTTAAAAAATGTTTTCGAAATTTTCTTCTTTAAATTACTAATTAATTTTCATGGCCAGATAAACGTTTCTTTCGATTTTTCTGACAATCAATAATAAAATTAGTAATTAAAAATATAGAAAAATTGTGTCCACGGCGACTAGAAATTCTATCATAGAATTTACTTTTAAATTTTAGTTACGTTTGGTAATTTTATATAGTGTTTTGAAAGGCATGTTGAAAGAAATTCTGAGTATTTCTCCTGCAGTGGCTTCCTTTAAGAATTGCCGTCCATTACCGAAACTCGCGTGCACGTGGCATCGCTTCTGTTTTTGCTGCGCTGGTTCTATTCGCGAAACAAGAAATACAACCGGACGATTTATTGAGGTATCTCCCGTGTACTCCAGTTGTGAGCTTAATGTCCTAAGAGTTCCAGGCATTGTAGTCTCTTCATTTTCCATAGGTGGTGCCTATTTTTCTGTAGAAACGTTTTTCTGTACAAAAGTATGAAATTTACTGTGACGGACTCTTACTTGCAAATCAAGTGGGAATCCTACCCCCAAAATTGATTTTGGTAATCCGGATAATTTTCCTGCTTCCACTATATGCTAACTGTTTCTCTCTTTAGCATCGCTGTGGCCATGTTTCTGGCAGTATTAATAGTATACCTATATCCCCAAAATTGAGAAAAAATTGTTATAAGGCTCTCTTTAGCTCTTTTAGGGGAAAAACTCTATACCGTATGTTGAAATTTTTTTCTAAAATGTTTCACTTTTGGTACAGTTTTAAATTGTAGTGAGATAATAATTAATTTAACATTCATTAACGCAATGTGAAGCTTATGAGAATTTAATATTCTAATCTAAATTGTTGAGAATCTACCTATATTCACGATTATATTCTCAAACTCGTCAAAATTTCGGGGATTTTGTTGGTCCATGAGCATTTTTAATCGAGGAATGGACTTGGAAATAGTGCGCAAATGGGTAAGTTGAAAGACAAAGGGATTATCTTTTTGCGCGCCTGAAGCAACTTCGAATCCAGTGAGGGGTACTGTTGTTGCGCAGTGGAAGGGGAAGTTTACACAGCTAGTCGTTGAGCAAAAGACGATCGCTTGGTCTGCCCAAGCTCGCAGGTACCTAACTAGAAGTAGACCAAGTAGACCAGCTTAAAGGGATCATAAATCAAAAATTAAAATTTGTAAAATTTTGAAATTATCTACGAGAAGGTTAGAAATTCAGACTCTACGGGTGTCAGTTATACGGGTGTCAGTTTATTAGTATATTAGTTATAATTATGAATATTTATAATGAGAAAATTCATAAATTTAACAAAAGTTTTAATAATTTGAAGAAAAGTATAAAAAGGGAGTCGTTTTGGTTGCGGTCAGGTACTGTCAATAACTCCGCCAGGCCGGTACGTGACAAATATAATAGGACCATTATATGAACTTCCCATCACTTCTCAGTGGCATTTAGGTGCTGAAAATCAGCACAAATAGCCACTGAAGCCGCACTAGCGACCCAGGGCCATTCTTCAATGCTTTTTCATCGGCAGGGATCAAACCAATTTTTTGAGATGCTCAGTGCATCTTTCGTAAAGAGTTCCTCTAGGTATAATTATCCGTCTGGATAGTAACATCACAGTATCAGATGTGACATTCTTTCTCTAAAGCGGCAACTGAAATGTATATAAAGAAATGCATCCATCATATTAAAAGTCCTATGTTTAGGGCAAGTTGTTAAAGTTCAATGTCCGCTATATTATTATGCATGTTCCTTTAGTCTCTCTAAAACATTATTTGACAAACATTAATAACAATAGTAATCATTATAACGAATTCCTTTGTTGCTAAAAATAGAGGTTCCTTTTTTAACTAAATATTGGATGCATCTCGTCCTACTTGCAACTTTATATTGCATTTTGATTTACTGATGTAACGTAAGAAACATTTTCACAGTGTATAACTTGGGATTTACACAGATAATTATCATCTGCAACGAACTCACCTATCCCCACAGCATCATCGCGTGACTAGGATATCAATGATACGAGAACAGATCTTGTACATTTTTAAGACTTGAAGCAATTAATCATATTGTAGTAAAGAATATGTTTGCTTATATTCACTGTAGCTTTATGCCCTGCGAAAGTTTTTTCAGCGTTTTTTGCATCGCCCGATTGTACATCAACGCACACGAACACTCAAAGATAGACTTATGAATGATTAACGCGGCACATTAAAAAGTTCCCTTTACTCATGCTCTTTTTAATTATTTGTTTGATCTCTTACTCTTTAAAGAATATGGATTATGTATAGTAAAATTGAGATATATTAAACGTATTTTGCTGGACGCTTGCAGTTAAAATACGTTTGTACATACGCGTTAATGATCACTTGTTTACTGCACAGTTTATAGTATCATGTGATTGGTGGATTGACTGTACAGTTTCAAATATAATACATGACAGTCACATATGCACACATGCACACCGGCTCCTGGTATAATTTGGATAATCACACCTATGGCTACGTCTCACGAAAGTGAGATGGGTGGATGACTTTTTTCATCTATGTTGCAAGTGACTTGGCATGTCTTCGGCACGCAAGTCTGGCTTTAAGGTTAAGAAACAGTAATAGTTTCGTACCTGCAAAAGCACCAATCACAAGAACAATTATTTTAACCGTATATTCTAGGTACAGTCACTGCACCTCCCTTTTAAGGCCTTGCTACCTCTCGCCTTTATCCCTTTTTTCGTATTGATGTTGTAATCGGCCAGAGCCGAGAATCATATCCTGAATATATATCGTTTTTTGAAGTACTCTAGAACTATCTCAGGTCTCGTGTATGCAATGGAAACTGCTGTCCGGACATGGTAGTTTTAGATTTGGCGTTTCTCGATTTTGACAACTGACTCTGTCCCCTTGAAGCATTTGGCAGGCGCCTATTCCTAGGAATCTACTCACGCAAAATAAGGTCACAGTATACTAAGCTGAAAATTACACCGTCGTGGCGCACGAAAATGAAATCCCCTGTACTTAAATAAAGTCCCGATGATCTGTAAAAAGTACAAGTTTGCACCTTAAATACGAAGTTTGTACCAAGAACATTATGCCCAGTAGAGTCGGTCAGATGGTGTCATCGTCGCGAGCTCCGCTATAGACGGAATTACTCATAAGCCTTCGGGCGTTTTTAGTATAGTTCTTTAGAATTCTCGTATATCCCGGTTACAGTTATTACTACACTAGACTTTCAGAGTATGGGATACTCTGAAAGTTTATGTGGCGCTCTAAATCATGGTGTTAGGAGCTATACTTCGCGTCGGAGTAGGAGTTACTCCGATCAGAGTAAGCGCAGCGCCGACTCGCTGCATGAGCAGTGCCATCTAGTCGGCGTGTCACATGCTCTTTCAAATGAGAGTAGTCGTTACTCACTAAAGCTGCGGGCAAATGTTTGCGCGTCTCAACTGTTGTTTCCTTGAAAAAAGGAAACAATTACTCGGCGGTTCTTCGATATGTGTTAGGATTGGAATTTGGAATATAATTTTTTTTTGTATCGACAATAAATATTTTACTACAGTAAAATACATTGACGTTGTACTCACTTGTCAAGCATGATCCTTTGAACTTTCCCCAAATTATTTAACTTTTATTTAATACCAATTGATTAATAATTACAAATATTCATATACATTATAATATGTTATTAATGAACGAGTTATAATTAAATTGTTAAAAACAGAGAATCGTGACATGCGCTTTAGCTTTATATACGCACGCTCGCGAATAAGAAGTTGCTACTGTATTTTACTCGGAGTATCCACTACTCCGACCAGTCGGCGTATCAAGAGCACGCATTATATGAGCATACCTAGTTCATTTTCGGGGCACTGACCACGCGAAACGGAGGGCGCTTCGGTGGCACTGATGGCGGTATACTATATATGTTACACTGAAAGTCTCTCAGTGTAGCGGCACTCATTTTTAAACAGTAAATAAGACTTTTTCTGAACGAGAAAACTAATTTTTGCTCGCTTACGTTTATAATAATACATAAAGAAATACCATCCTCTCTTATTATAATAGGAATCTTTATAGCACTACCCCGATTATCCCTAAATTCTTACATTTTAGTTTAATTATATATATAGAATGAATCAATTATAATTATAGAAAGTCTCTCCGTGTACTGACATCGATTTTCTTAGTGATATATATTGTTGCCTTATATTATCCGCTATTTAATTTAATTTATTTTATTTTAAAATTTGAAATTTTCCCACTCATTGTTACTTAGGAACACGTGGCACGATTTAGATTCAAGTTAGTTTAAGAACGTTGTAATACTTAACCTCACTCTTGGACATACGGTCATAGTGAAGAGGAGTGCTGCCTACAATCGGGTATAATGTTCACACTAATAATGCTCTGCATGTCCAGGAGTGAATAGTCAACTATATAGTAACTTTCATTAATGCTAAGTTTAAAATTATACTAATTTCTTTCGATATCTCATGACTTATATTGTTAATTATCGTTTTTTCTCCAATTGAAGTACCATATTATTGTTTTCTACTAATTCTGTTTCCTTATTCAAAGATATTACTTGTCAAAAATATCTGTTAGGATCCTGTTATGTTTCAATAGCATTCATGTATACTGATGAGGTCCGGCGTTGCAGGACGAAAGCTTGAAAATAAATTGTAAATTTTACGACTAATAGACCAAAAACTGTCAGAAGATCGACATTTTTAATATTCAATAATTTTCTTTAGATTCGCAAAAGGCACATTTTTCGTTCGAAAATGTCGGAATATTTAAACCCACTTTTGGTCAATCAAAATTTTATTGGCATTCCATTGTGTCACTGATGAAATGATTACCGAGTAATCATTTCATTAAGAGATATTCACTTTAAATTATAAGAATTTACACTGTAAAAAATATTAAATGAAATGTGATAGCTTCTGTGATTTTACCAAATTTCTGCAATAATATCAAACTAAATAAAAACGCACAGAGTGGTTTCCAGCTTTAATTAAAGATATTTCACGTGAAGTAATAGATTCCCTTATGATCTCTCAAAATTTCTATATGTAATCTAAATACAAGGGGAAAAATATTACCTGTTTTAATTTTAATATGTCTTAAATTATTTCACAATTTTTGGTGCTCCGATTTTACAAACTCGTGGAAAATCCCTAACTTCAAAGGTATATTGACTACAATGAATGTGATGATCAAATTGTATTACTTTGCTCATATTGAATTAACTATACTGAAACTGATAATATTACTGAATTTTTTTTCGTAAAATAGCAGAAACTTGAATATTTTATTTAGGATTGATTACAGTGTAAGAAGGAAACAAATCTTCATTTATTTAATGTGCTATAGATAAGTGAATTAAATAAAACAAGTTAAAATTACGGATTACCTTTGTTCATCAAGTTTATCTTCATGCTTTGTCTTATTTTTCGAAACGGCGCACGAAAATAGTTATCGAAGGTTCATTGGGACAAAAGATTGTCCTGGTTTGGCAGAAAAATGAAGCAGGTGGGACAGAAAGTAACTGAATCTTCAGCCAATAATAGAGCTGCTTGTCGGATATAATTGAATGCGCGACTATTCGCATTGTTGAAATGTCAAATTTGATTTTTCGAGGACTTGGAGAGAAACTCAGAATGCCGTTCCGTGGCAACAGAAAATCGCAAGAGTGAAAGAGACAGTGATAGATTCGCTCTCTTTTTCACTCTTATGATTTTCTGTTTTCTGCGTTTCGTTTTCTGCTAATTTCTGGTTTTTCTAAAAAAAAATCCCCTTTTGCGGGACATATAGGACATACTGTTCAAAAACAGTACATTTTACAGGACGCTCGCCTCCGCCGGAGAAATTGCTAAAAAAACAGGACTTTCCCGTGAAATGTAGGACGTATCGTCACTTTACTCTTTCTACAAATGGTGCTGCGGCATTTCAACTAAGTCAAGACAGCTGATCTCAGATAATCGTATCTACTCAGTCGCTTGCTGTTTAGGAGGTCGTAACTATACAGGTACGCATGCGCATTCGCATTTATGCAGTTACGACATCGAGGTACACTGCAACCGCGGTTATATCCTCTCGCACTTATAACCCCTCACGCTTATATTCCTGCATAACTCTCATTTATATACGCTTGTCATCCACCACCTTGCAGTACCACGTGACAAACAAGCCAATCAGAGCGCAGCGCCGCCATTTCTCCTCCGCTGAGTAGCATTGGTTGGGATCTCCTTCCGGTAGGATACAAGTGAATGTTTACGATCTAGTACGGCGGATATAACTGCGGTTCCTGTGTATGTATGATGTAGGTACGGCAAATTACATTTACAAAATTATCAACAATTTAACGACTAAATGTTTTAGGTTTGTACCATTTTTTCTCTACATGCAAAAATTAGGGATAGGCCTAGGGATTTTCTGGTCACACATCCCCATAAAAATGTTGTTTGCACAAGAAAAGTGACTAGACCACCCTAGAGACTAGTGGTGAGAAGTGACCGATAATATCAAGTAATATCACAAATTTATCGGTAATTACCAGTAATCGCGGTGTGAAGCGGCAATTTTTTAATTTCTTACATGAAAAAGGGTTTCAAAGTTAAATGTTTTATTTACATAATAAATTATACCTTCTGTTTACTTATTTTGTAATTTTCTACACGTACGCTGCCGTGCAAAAGTTTGAGGACATCTCTTTTTTATGACTGAATAAATTCGCTTCGTTTTAATTATACCAGAACTGAAATATATAACGTTAAAATGTTGATTCTTTTCGAAATTCTGTATAATATAAGCCCAGGGTGAAGCCAATTTGTCTATTTTTTAAGTAGATATTGCAAAAATAGTGTAAATTTCAATGTCTTTTGAAAGTTTTAATAACTTCCGAAATGATCAACATTTTTTAATTTTCTTGGGTTCATTTTGATGCTATTTTTTCATTGTATAACAACAGCTTACGAGTTTAAATTTAAAAAATTTCTTTCCGAATTGCAAGAACTTGAAGTTGGAATAAGAATGTTGGAAAAATTTGAAAACATCTAATCTGTAGGCAAATCACAATAAAAGTTAAAT
>NC_046657.1:137890685-137894212 GCF_010883055.1 Belonocnema kinseyi | reverse complement strand
GCATCATTCCTGAAGAACCTCAAAGCCACATTATTAGTTGAACATTTCTTGATTATGTTCGATTTTGCAGAAAACTATGCTTACGTGTTTCAAAATGCGATCAAATCTTCTCATTGGTATAATGATCAGGCGTCCATTTTTACAGTAGTTATCTATTATAAAGAGAAGAACGAATTGAAGCATGTGAGCATAGCTATTATTTCAGACAACTTACACCATGACACGGTTGCTGTGCATTTATACCAAAGGTTAATTGTTGACTATCTTAAGAAGCGTTTCAATCCTAAGAAATTTCATTATGTCACAGATGGAGCACCACAGCATTTTAAGAACAAATACAACTTTGCGAACCTTCTGTGCCATGAAAAAGATTTAGGCAGCCCGGCAGACTGGACTTTCCATCCAACTGCCCATGGAAAAGGAACATGCGATGGAATCGGAGGTAATCCGAAGCGTCTTGCTGCAAGAGCCAGCTTGAAACGTTCAGCTGAGAATCAGATCTTAATAGCTTACGAGTTATTTGAATGGGGCAGAGAAAACTTGAAGGAAACTGTCGTATTTTTCAGTAGCAAAGAAGAGCATGCAGCGATGACAATAAAATTAGCAGACCGATTTATTAAGGCTGTGACGACACCAGATACACTCAAATATCATTCATTCGCTCCGAACGCAAAGGGACAGCTGAATCTGAAACTATTTTCCTATGAGGAGAAAAGTGAGGTTTTCCCGAAGCCTAAACGTAATCGAAAGCAGAATAGTACTCCAAGAAAGTGGAAAGCTGTTACGAAGAAGAGGCGAACAGCATAAAGAGGTTGTGCAGTGAGAGGCAAGGGGACTCACAAAAATCAACCACCCCATAAAGTGAGAGGCGGGGGGACTCACTAAAATCAAGCACCCCGGAAAGTGAGAGGCGAGGGGACTCACTAAAATTAAGCACCCCGAATCATCTGGCAGATAAAAGGAGTCTAAAATCGCACTGTCACCTCCACGTGGTAAACTCTGGAAACTATAACTTGATAGGATGTAGGCTGACGACAGGCGTTAATTACTAATCCGTTAGTACTTTATTTACTCAAACACTATATACGTGAGAAGTTGGTTGAATCATGTATTTGTTTTAAAAAATTGCAAGAGCAATAACCAATTATTGTCGGATAATAAATTATAATAGTGAGGAATCATTTATCTTCAGAAAAATACAGTTCATTTTTAAGAAAGTGCTTTTTACTTAATATTTTTTCATAATAACTTTAAACATTTTTAGCTTCTCTAAAATTACTGGTTGACATTACTGAATAGTTTTTTCCGATGACTTCATGCAATTTTGGATCAATGTGAGTAATACAAAAAAATGGCATACTTGAATACTGTTCCGCGGTATGCTGCCGCATAACGCCCGAGTGCGAGCGCGAGGACTCCCTCTACAACCGGCTCTGTAACTCATTGAATTTCAATTTGTCCATTTTCTTATTAGACATTTTTCATAGTAAAAAAGTCAAGCTTTCTTTTGAGACTATTTAAAAAAAATCGTAGCTGCCTAAATTGCGAAGAAAGTTAAATAAACAATTGATTTATTGAAAAAAATTGTTTAAACAACTTTTTTGTTATAAATAATAAAATAGGATGAAAACGTGTAAAAAGCACTTTCCAAAACCCTCATAAAAATTTTTAATCGCGTAATTAGAAGGGAAGTTACAGGCAGGTCAACTGACGTTTTACTGCGTTTTTAGCATTAAAGACTCCTGAAGTCGCCGAATAGTTATTACGTCCAAGCATGATAAGGTAATTCAAAGCCTCGTTCGGAAAAAGTTATTTCTCTTATTACGTTTTATAGTTATTCAAGATAATACATAGATACATTAAAAATAAACAAAAATCGTATCACAAAAAAAATAAGTATAATTTCACTGGGAAACTAACTGTTTGAAAATAAAAAAGAAGTTGTTCAACGATTTCGCAGTCACAGCAAGTCTGGGAATCGCAGAACCAAAAGTGGGAAACCATACAATTAAAATTAGTATAATTTTTCTTTCATAATTAATAAAAAAAACACCTAAAGCACAAAAAATTGGTCTTTAGCCTGTCAGTTTTTTACAAACGACCCACTTACGGCAGTCGTTTGTGGATATTTCTTTAGTTGTTTTTAAGATTATGATACTTCTATTATGCACCATTTTTGGCCCGACTGGGTCCCGGTGGGAACTCGGTCAGAACCCGGCCGGGCAATTAACAATATAGTATCCCGGTTCGACCCGGTCAGATTCTGGGCAGAAACCTTCTTCTGATCGGGTCAAACCGGGCTATTTCTACACGGGTTAAATAAAATTTTGGACAAACGACACAAGCTACGAAAGAAAATACTCAACGTTGTACACCAACAAAGAGCTGGAAATTTTTCTCCTATTATTTTTTGATAGAACACGTAGTTTTCGTTTCAATCGTAAAAGGAAACGTTAAGAATAAAAAATAATAAATGCTTTGAAAAGCTGCACAAGGTAAGACAAAAAATTATAATGCAAAAGTTGTTTACCCAAAAAGGATCTACAAATCTGATATTATGGATTTTGATAAAGGGCAAGTAGATTTCCTCTTAAACGTAAAAATAAGTGTAAAAATAAGAGTGAAAATGAAACAAAAATAATTTTTGAAAAAACGGCAGAAGAGACGAAAAGAATGAAAAGACAAAAGTTATTCAACGACAAAATATCTACACATTTGTTATAAGCTCTTGTTAAAAAATGTATAAAAATAAACAAATTTTAATTTTTGGACACAGGTTCAAAACACGTTTAATATCAAAGCTGTTTTGCATGTACGATTTGTATTTTTTTAAACACATTCTTTCACTAAGCTTTTCTTAAAAAGTATAATTTCATTATTTAAATATTCACCTGTTAATTCAAAACACATACATAAAGCGAAAAATAGTATTTATCAATTTTCCCCACACTAATTCTTCAACTTTAAAAGTAAATACTTCGACAGATAATTTTATATCATGCCGGATACACGTTGTATAATTCAGATGCAATGTTTACCACTGAAGATAAAATATTTTTCAAAAATATAAAAATTGATGGCTCATATCACTTATTTATATACAAAAACATTAATTTGAGTCTTGTTCATTCAGTAGTTGACATAAATTTCCCTAACAGTAATTTGAATTACCCGCCCAAAATCTCACAGTTTCAAGTGTTTTTTTGTCTGCTGCTCTGAAAACTTAATGCATTTCTTATTATTATCACATATTATACATTTTTTACGCTGCTGTGCAAAATTATAGGCCACCTCTTTCTTTATGACTAAATAAATTCTCTTAATTTTAATTATACCTGAGCTTAAAAAAAATCTCTTTAAAAGATTGATTGTTTTCGAAATTCTATATAAAATAAGCCCAAGGTAAAGACAATTTGTCTAGTTTTTTAGTAAATATTGCAAGAATAGTGTAAATTTCAATGTTTTCTTAAATTTTCAACAACGTCTGAAAAAGTCAACATTTTTCCATGTTCTTGGGCTCATTTTGA
>NC_046657.1:137869816-137890585 GCF_010883055.1 Belonocnema kinseyi | reverse complement strand
TGTGGATTAACTACTGTTGGGTAGGCAAACATATTCCCAGAATTTAGAGACAATCGAAAAACATGACTTTTTGAGTTGGGGCAGTTGAGGAATAATGCCCCTAATATTCTTCAACGTTAATGTTAAATCAATTTTCTAAACCGGTTTCATAGGTTAGGGTGTCACGTGAAACCTCTGAAATTTATTTTATCACTTGTAAAAAAACCTATGCAAACTAAATTACGCTTAAGGTAAATTTGTTATGCAATTTAACTTTAATTTCTTACAATGCAATTTCTTACAGAAACTTAAGGATCATAACCTAAATTTTAGTACTTAAATTGAATCAATGTTTGTAGTCAATATATTTATTATTATGAATGCAGTTCTAAAATTGAAATTCCTACATCTTTTTACAGGTGGAAATAAGTGCTGACAAAGGTTATTATCTCGCCCAGTTGGTAGAATATGTTCGTTGTGGTAAAAAGGCTCCAGTAATATGCGATCGAGGAACCCAGTCAAAAAACGGTCGGATTCCGACCGGGTTACCCTATTTTTATTCGGGATCTGATCGGGTAACCCGGCCGGGAGCCGACTGGGTACCCCCGGCCTGGATTCAAACAGCGCAGCGTGACGAAAGCATTCAGAATCCGACCGGGCAGCCTGACCAGATTCCGGATACAAGCAGGGCAACCCTGCCGGAATCCGGCCCGAACCCGGGCATAATTTCTACACGGGAAAAATTGTATTAAAATGTTTTTTACGAATAAGATAAGAACTATGTGACCTATACAAAACTATTTTCTGTGTAATTCAAATTTTAGTTTTGGAATTTCCAAGAAAATTTGAAAAGTTGTCATGAAAATCTGGTAGGGTTTTCAAAAAGAAACGTCCTTCTGTTCACTTTTTTATATAGCGCGTTGCTTGGCCTAAAATGTCCTTTTTTATTTATTATTTTGTTCATTTTGAAAATTCTACAAGTCTGACACTTTTTTCTCTCAATAAACCCAGTAAGAAGGCTTGCATTAAAAAGTATTGAAAAATTTCATTCATCCAGTGGTAACGTGAGAAATATTAAATACTTCTGGATCCCGTTTTTGTCCTCCCTTTTTGAATCTCCACATCAGTTGAAGTTAGCTCTTAAATTGAATTCCTTTCTGTACCTAGCGCCGAAAATATTCTTCTGAACACTACAAAGTAACCAGTTATCTTCTGAAACTCACTGAAAGGTTACGTTCTGACTTTCTTATTAGCGCATTTGAGTCAGGGTAAAAAAATGGGCGTGTACGCGGGAGAAACATGAATTTGAATCCTTAAATTTTTTAAAACTAGAAACACAATAGAAATGCACAAATTGAATGGTCGAAATTACATCTTTGAAATAAGATTGTAACGCAGTGAAATTTAGCTGCTGATCAGTAAAGTTTCAGTGATTAACAGTTAATTTCACTGATTTGCCAGCATATATACGATGATTTTAGTGAGTGGTATACTTATCGCTAATTCAGATTTAGAGAGTGAGCTATTTAAAATGAGTGATATTAATATGCATTTGACAAAAAAATGAACAAAGCCCAAAATAATATAGTTTATTTTGAATTAATAATTTATTATTAACGTGTGTATTGTTAGAAAAAATATCAGGGGCTTTTTCAATGCTCTTTGATATTTAATAAGCGGCTCTTTTATTTAATTAAATTTCAAATCATGTTCAGACATAAAGAACTTTTGAAGAAGAAAATAGCTGAAACTTTTAAAGATATATAAAGCAGCTAATTAATTAACAAGAATAAGAATAAAAAGTTATTTATTCATACTTTGGGCACGAATCTTCTACAAAACATGAAGCAGTGCACCGAGAGTTGGAGAAGGAAGGAACATAGGTGAGCAGGAAGGTTTAAATTTCAAAGATACATTCATTCTGTCTAAAGTAAGAGAATTTGAATTTATTATTACAAAGAACACTAAACAATGTGACGTTGGTTTTGTGAATTCAAAAATTTCTGCTCGTTTAATGTTTGCTCCTTTTTCGCCAAACCGTAAAGAGGTTAACGTTAAGTAGGTAATACGTATCTAATATAATGCTTTATCTATAGTGCGGTCTCTAATTTACGTTGAAAATCACAAAATGCCATTGTTTCTGGTATATAATAATTATTATATCAATTTAAAAGAAACTGGAAAGTCGGTTAGATATTCCAGCAGGAATCGTATTTCGAAAATTGTTCTAAAAATATTAAAAAGCATCAGTAAAAAATGAGGCATCGACTTTTAAACACACCCTTCCAGGCGTTTCAGTAAAAAATTCGACCTCCTGCACCTTATCGAGGAGTGGTATTGTATTAATTGCATTACAACCAATATTTATGTTTTCTGATAAGAAGGTCGACTGAAAAGTTCTCGTTACTAAACGGCTTCAACACAATATCGATTGACAAGTTAGTAGCGTTGCAGTCAAATCCTTGGTTACGACAATGAATCTCATTTGATCAGACAAGAAATCGAAACGACTGAAGTACTGAACCGAGCCATGCGGAGGGCGTGATTTATGATGATTTACGAGGGAGGTTCAAAGACGGTCTTCGAATGGCCGTGAAACGCCATGTACCTTGCTCGCAACGACCCAAAGCAACGACGAGATTCTCCATAGGTCTGCACTCGCTCGAACGTATCCGCACATCCGGCCTTCAGTAGCCGTTGAGAGAAAGATTTATTTACTCCAAATGTTTTTTACCAGGATAACTCTCAATGAGAGGAACATCTGAAGCCTTACAAATGGGTATGTGAACTTTTATGCGGCAGTTCCGTCTAAAAGTTTGCCTTTCAGTTATTCAAGATTTGATTCAAAGCGAGAAAAAAAATCAGAAATGAAACTGTGATTTCACTTTTATAAAATTAATATAGAATTTCCATAGAATTTATATTATATTTGTATATGATTAGTACCTATTAGTAGGTAGATATTAGTTAAAATTTTAAAGAAGTCGCAATAAAACTTATTTTAGAAGTTCACAATTAAGAAAAGTACCTTGTGTAAAAATAAAAATGTGAAAAAATGATCTTTTTGCCTCACGATTCTCTACTTTGTAAGACATAGGTTAATGAAATTATTTCATTTTAACCATTTTAGAAGAGGTTTCCAAATTGGTCGGAAATACTATATTTGTGTGGTAATCTACAAATTAAAACATCCATATTGTGTAATTCTATTTTGCTTACAATTGTATCACTAATCAACCTATCTAAAAACTTATGACACTTAACAGTTAAAAACTTAATTCGCATTATCTCGTGAAAGAAGTTTAGATTCCTTAAATTTATGACACGAACGTTTAATTCCGTTAAGGACATGCGATTTTTCCAGTTTCAATGTCTGTTTTCTAGCTGCCTGTAAGATCAAAATATGTAACAAGATACACAAATTAATAAAAATAATGAGTATTGGATAATATAACATTAATACTAGTCATATTGGTTATTTTGAAAGGCATATTTTTTACCGTTTGAGCGTCATTTTGATACATTTTATTATTTGCTGGAAATTTCTGACGGATAATAGAATTTTTAGATTTAAAAGCGTTTAATCTTCTCAAGCACTGCCTTCTTATAAGACTTCTAGGGAAATTCTTTTCAATTTTAATCTGCTTATTATTATAAAACAATAAACAATGTTAGACTTGCAAAAAACTTTAGTTCAATTTTATGTGAAAAAATTAAAAGATTAGAAAACTCCGTAGTTCTTCAACGTTCAAAATGATAATTGCACAAAAATAAGGTTCTTTTAGAAAATCAGAGATCACTAAAAGGCATTAAGACGACCTGGAAAGATCACAGAAAAATAAACTGTAAATGTAACCCTAAATTTAGGGTACTATTTCCTCTGAAAAATATTAGACTGGGTAGTGTAAATGGTACAATTACACAAGGTATCGTTTCATCGGAATTGAGGTACGAGACGTCACCTCCTGCCAATTGGTTTTAGTAATGCGAAAGAAACAATACCGATAGTTTCGTACCTCAACTCCGAACTGCCACAATTTTTTCCCAGAGGTTTTTTTGTGATCAAATGATAATTTCTCGACTGACATGTTATTATTAAATCATCAGAAAAATTAAAGTTAAAATTTATTTAAAATACAGTACGCTCTAGAAATCTCCAACATTTTTCCTCGTTTACGGTCTGCCACTTTCTTTTTCTTTATGATTAAACGATACATTTGCTTCACACTCCAAACATAAGTTCTGATTGTAAATAAGATTTTCTTCTACCAAGACAACACAGAAGGATTTATCCTATTCACTGTCTATAAGAGTTTGTCATTCTAGATTTCCGTGTCTCGCGTCAACCATTTTTGTAATCAAAAATGAAATAATTTTTTACAGATCACTTCTCAGAATTTGACGAGTCTTTCATATTTTGACTGTCAGACGTAAATGAATCTTAAAAAAGATTCCAGACGGATTTTTGGAATTCGATTTAATTTCATAAAGGAGAAAAGAATGTCAAATAATGATTCAAGACGACATCCATAAGAAAATTACAGGAATTACTTCTTTAATGATGTTGACGATCATGTATACATTCGCTGTCAGTCACCCTGATCTCGGCCTTGTTAGAACTGTTGGCTCACGCAGTTTCTCATGGGAGTAGGGCGAGATCGGTTGCAACATTATACATATAGATATATATTCCAATTGAAAACGAGTTAGGCGGCCCGTACTGTTTACGTCTCTATCCCCCCGAAATCAGTCCAAGGTGATTTGAAGGCAACCCCTGAAACTTGACTGAAATCGAGAGTTTGGTGTATTTTTATTACCATGTTTCGAAAAAACTTCAGAGAAAAAATTTGTGTTATAATTTTGGTTAACGTTTTATTTATTGTTTAAGCTATTTTTAATTTACCATCATTCTGAAATTTCGTAATAAACTCGAAATTTTATTCCCAATCTTGATCGTGAAAATTATTTTGCAGAATATTTAAACTAAATGGGTAGATTAATTGTTTTTATTGAAATCAGCTTTGTATTTTTTCCTAGTCATTATGTAGCCCGAAATAGCTCCGTACTCTACACGAATGCATAAGCAACATGAATCTGCATTGTAGAGCGTCAATCCTGTTCAAAATAATATACCTATACATGAAATTGGTAATCTTGAGATAGAAGAAACTCCTAATGTTAAAGATTGTCATATAATTGTACAAAATTCAAATTGAATTACTTATGGAGAGCACGAGATTTCTGCATAAGACAGGAAAAATGGAAGGGCACATTGCCGAATTCTTTGCAAATCGGGGAGGCTGTGCATTAGCTTTGTCTAAAATTAGAGCTGTTAAATAGAGGAAAAAAAGTTTCACTATGTCTGAGTCAAATCCGTTGATATCAAAACGTGCTGCAAAGGCCCGGGGTAATGTTATATGATTAACAAGGGAGAATGTTTTAAAGATAATGAGATTCACGCTTCGGAGCATAATCTTAGCTTGCGGGAGATTCTTAAAATTTATTTACAGGTCTCCCACAAATAATTTTAGCTTAATTACTTTCAATTTGACTGCCGTTGTTTTCCTACAAGCATGCAACAATTGTTTAAACAGTTCGATTCTAAAATAATTGTTTATAATTAAATCGATTGCATTATTTGCCATTTTCATGAGCAGCATTTATAGATAAAACAATTACAAAATTGTTAAAAGAATCTATTAAAGATTTTTTATACATTTTAATCTCTAATCAATTATTTAAGCAATGTTGGCACTTATATCCTCAGGTTCGTAAAAGATGGCATGTTCGTTCACTTAAGCACCAAATAGGTCCTCATCCAAGGATTCGCTCATCGCGCAGAGTTTGATTGTCTTTTCTTGAACGGTACAGGTCACGTGCGGCCTAAAGAAGACAGATTTGCGTACATTATGCTAGTAAAACGGAAACTTCTGCGTTCCGATTAGTTCGTCAGGACGTTTTTCGATCTGCACCTGATAGACCTTGCCGCTGAAGAGCTGTCTCACCCAATACGGTCCTTCCCACTTTTTCGACTGTGGTTGACATTTTCCTTGACGTTTCGGGCCTGGTTGCTTTGTAGTTCCTCTACAATCTTCTAAGGCTTGGCCTGAGATCTGATGGCGGGGAGTTACTGGAAATTCATATTTTCCGAGTGTTTGCAATGACGCACTGAAAAGCACCTAACTCGGAATTTTTCCCGTGGCACAGTTTCTGTAATTGCATAGATTAAAGAATATCTCGGGAATGACTTGGCCCTAGTTTCTGTGAGGTTGGACATGAAGACATCTGTAAGAACGATCCGAGGTTAACCATAACGTGGGATCACTTCAAACTCTTTGAGGTCAATGATTTTTTGACCAGTGCCTCTTTGATTGGGAAGGGTTCAATCCATCAAGAAAAAAAGTCTGTAACGATGAGCAGCCATTTTTTGACGAGTTGATCTTGTGTAGGGCCTCATCAGATCTAACGCGACAGATTTCTATTCTTCTTCAGGTTGTCCAGGTCTTTCTTGATATTTTTCAAGGGTTCTAAAGGATTTAAAAACTGGTGCGTAAGAGGCAGGTACGTACAAACTCTCGTACGTCGTTGAGCATTTTTCCAGGTAAACTTTTCCTGAATAGTCGGACGAGTTTCATCGTCTCGAGGATGACCCGAAACAATACAGTCATGGTACTCCTAGAGAACTCGCTTGTAGCAGCTCTATGGTACCAGTACAGACCACCTGGTCTCGCATCATTTCTAGAGGCCCAAAGCATTTACTTTATAGCTTTGGAAGAAATTTTGTTCCCGCGGAGAGCGATGAATGCTGTCCGAGATGACGTGTCGCTGGGCTGCAACTTGGCGTATTTTCGCAAGGCCTATTGTTGAAGCTAACGTTGCCCATCAGACAAGTCCATTTTTTCAATTCGGTAATGATACAATTTTATCGATCCAGCCAATCAAGAGATCGATTGTCTGTCATTAATGTGAACTTATGATTTAGAAATGGTTTGTATTTCTTAATATCCCATATAATCGGCAAGCAATTCTTTTCAAATTTTTCGTAGCGAGCTTCCGTCAGTGAAAACTTGGCGATATGACAGCTGAGGATGGATTTCGATCCATCAGAACGGGCTTAAATAAGACGGTACTCATTCCGCTATCGCTGATGTGTACTTAAAAACTGCAGGGGAAACCACGGTCGGGCCTGCCTAGCTGCAGCATTAGGCTTAATGCTTTCTTTATTCCATGAAAAACTTCTTTAGACTGCGGCGTCCAACACCGTTGTTGAGAATGTTTCCGGAGTAAATCGATTAGACGCGCGGTGATCTCGGAATAGTGCGGCACACATTCGCGTGCCCAGAAACATATTCCGAGAAATTCTAGTAGACCCTTTTTTGCTTGTTGGGGACTTCCGCTTTTTGAACGGGTACTCTTTTGGGTAACTAATTGACCGCGATACTGCAATCCCTTTCTCGGAAAGAAGCAATCATCAAGATATACGATGAAAAATTTAAAACTTATCCTTGGAGTAGTATTTGAGGCATGAGAGTCTGGAAATTATATGAAGCGTTATTCAAGCCGAAAGGCATTTTTAGAATTTTTCTCTGGAGAGTATGTCTAAGGACGTTCTCTAATTGGTCTGTCAGTTTTAAAAAGGATTTTGTCACTGGCACACCTCGCTTGAGATAGGTGTTCTTCCTTGTGGAATCGTTAACATCTATGTTGCAGGATTATCTGAAATTTATCGACAAATTTCGTCGATAGATCGTTTGCATCTGACTAAAATAGATTTGACTTACCGTGCCGACGGGCGGTTTATCAATCTATTGAATTGTAACCGAAGAGAGCATGAATATCGTGATTATTGAACTGTAAGAAAACTCGGGTTAGTCTTCTCCTGGTATTGTGTAACCTCCCATCCGAATATTCAATGTGAAACTAGAATTCCCTACCCATAATGTTCAAGACATATTTCTGATTATTAAAATGAAAAGTTCATAAGGTCAGCAGAATACCTGGTTCGTAACAAACTGATGGTGGCAGCGGTGAGATAATTTTCACACTGTTGCTACCGCCAAGTTACTAGTTACTACTAAAAGGTAACACACTTACAATCAGCAAATTTGATATTAGTTTTCTAAAAAATGTATAAATCACGGATTCCTAAAGTATCAAGATTTTTGTCAGATTCATGGAGTCACAGTTCACTGGGTGAATTTCTTTGATTAGAATTAGATTGGTTGGACTAACTGTAACCAATTCTAATTTTTTCTCACTCCGAACGAAAACAGGTGAAAGCTAAGAATTTCGCTTATCAGGCCCGGTTGATATCGACGTAGACCGATTGGAAAAATGTGTAATTTTCGAATTATATAAGAAATGAAGCGATTAATTTTGAAAATTGAATAAAAAAACTCTAATGTATCTTAAAACCTATCAACTCTGAAATTAAACAGTAGGTCGAGTAGAAATTTCAACAGTGTTAAGCACTAATTAATCTTCCACTTTAAGATAGGGTAGAGTTAAAATATTGAAAAGTGAATTCTTGCTTCGAGTAATCGCAATAAAAGAGAATAATTTGCGTCATTTCCATTTAAATAAAAATTTAGAATGTAAATTTTGTCAGTTCTTTTAATCTGTGAATATACATTGATTTTTCGACTCTGTGTGTCTACGCCGAGAGATTAAATAATTGTTTCTTTTTTTTAACATAGGGCAAAAAGAGAGAAAATTTTAAATTGCAATACTTTTAATTTAAACTTGCTTACAATTCATTCACTCTGAAACTTAAAGAATTTAGTTTTTCGGTTCGTTGTAGTGTTTGAATTACTTTTTGTTTAATGTCTGAACAAGAAAATTCTTTTGTAATAAAACAGTCTTGTAAGAAGAGAAAACTTTCCGGAAGGAAACACTGTAAAATTTCTATTGTACCTAGTTCTGCGAAAATCGTTCAAAATTTAGTTTTCCCTGTGCGAAGGATCGTGCCCACATGTGTGGTCCAACCTACAAAACGACATGAATCACCAGTACAAGAGCCTTTGCCGGTATTAGTTAAAGCCCAAGTAGAAATAATAGACTTGAAACTTGAAATCGCTTTTCAGCAACGACAACAGGCGTTTAGGGAAGAAAATCACATACGGGATAGGAATATCCCAATTACCGCAGAAAATCCACAAATAATAAAAATTCCCGACAGTGACATTTCTGACGCAGAAACGGAAATGTTCGAATCTGATTCAGGACATTAAATCGAAGTTAAATCGAAGCAAATGAAAATTCTTGACAATTGCGTTACAGCTTGATCAGCCCTCACTAATTAATTAATTCGTTAAAATTTTGAAAAATCTCTTTGACTATTCCTGGTAATAGTCCTCATACGAAGGCGAAAATTTCGTAGTAAGTTTGTTTATTAGAAAGCTTTGCAAAACTATACAAAAATTACTAACCCAGGTGATCCTACACCTGATCCGGGTTTTACTACCTCTGAAGTGAATGTATCAGGGAATCTACCTAACTTTCAAAATAGGGGTACCCTGTTTAATCTAGATGCAAGCACTGCAATAGCATCTGTCCTGGAATGTATAAACCTTCAGCAGAGCACTTACCACATACCAGTGTTCAATGGTAAGGAACCACCGCTAAAGGAATTCATTCAGGACGTTGCAAATGGTGCTGAGTCCATAGTTAATTTTAAAATGAAACAGCGCGAGACAGTAAGCGATTGCAACGATAGACTAATAGGGTTTTTGAGTGGAGCTCGACATGCCCTAGCAAAAAAATATACAGAGGCTCATGGAGGAGTCAAAGAAAGTGATAGTATGATGAAGCCTATTACCGATTGCGCATTAGGCGCATTTTCCAGGGTCTCCCCACTCAAATCTCTGTGTCTGTGGACGCCCGTAACCCTAAAACAATCAACGAAGCATTCGACCACGCTTAACATTTCGAGGAACGATTAAAAAATCGACAGCAGCATTATACCACATTTCCCAAACTAAGGAAAAGACTCCGGATATTACACAGTCTACGAGCCCCTTTTAAAAACTACATGGTAAGTCAGAAAAATCAAAATCAATGAACGATAACAAGGAAGGGGGATATCAGCAACAATTTTCATATATTGGAGGACATAAGGACCAAACGCGTACAGTTCCCGGACAATACTATCGATTCCTACAAACAGGATCAAAAGTAGGAGATTCCCCAGTGGTCGCTCTATTCGCACCAGGATTCTGAAATTAACTACCCAGTTTCCTTGTAGATCCGGGTTCCGATGTAAGCCTGATCAAAATCCAAGCCTTACGACGGGCTCTCACCTACGAAGCTCAAAATACGGTATTCTTGACAGGCATAACGCAACATCCTGTTAAAACGATTGGAACCGCTAACAACCTGTTATTAAGCGTCACTGTGGAATTTCACATAGTGGAAGATGAATTCCCAATTTAACCACATGGAATTATCGGCAGATCTTACCAGAGAAAAGAACAAGCTCAAATTTCGTTTCGCCACAATTCTTTGGTCACGCTATCAGATTCTAGCACACCTATTCTATTTATCGACAAGGAATCAAGAGATGCAAAACAATGACTAAAACCTGAAACTAAACCTTTTTCCTGAATTCTGAAAATCAAGGCACGGACTCGGCAACCTATAGAAATCGACATTACAAATCCAGAGATACAGGAGGGATATTTACAGAAGATCACAACTCCTGAAGGACTGTATCTAGGTGTGAGGCCATAATTTCATCGGCAAACGGAAAATGTGACATTCTTGCCATAAATACACTGGAAGAGGACGTGAATCTAGAAATTCCGCCCCAAGAACTTGTTCGTTTTGATTTTTGTAAATTCCCAGGAGAAAAATCCTCTGATTATGATTCAGAGATGCCTCCGGAAAACAAAGAGTTTACATGTATCTCAACTAACGAACGAAGAACGACGATTAGTATTTCAATGGGCCGAAGACTATTCAGATATCTTTTATCTGGAAAGGGAAACAATGACAATTGCGCCACTAATACAGCACCGAATCGCTACGATACATGATACGGTGGTGGTAAGGAAACAATATCATCATCATCATAGTTCGCGAGAACAAGTTGACACCCTTCTGCAAAAACAATTAGACAGTGGCATTATTGTTCCATCTAAGTCTCCTTACAGTGCACCTTTATTGATAATTCCAAAGAAGACGAATGCCTCAGGGGAGAGAAAATTTCGAATCGTAGCTGATTATCGAGCTCTGCATAAGATAGTGATAAGAGATGGCTACTCCCTCCCTAAAATTACAGACATTCTCGACCAGTTAGGCAACGCCCAATATTTCAGTGTTTTCGATTTGGTTAGCGGTTATCACCAAATAGAAATGCATCCTGAAGATCGAGCTAATACGGCCTTCTCAACCCCAAGAGGACTTTTCCAATACGTGCGTATGCCTATGGGGTTCAAAAATGCCCCCGCGACATTCCAGCGTCTCATGGATAACGTGCTAAAAGGTATGCATGGAACAGAAACTTTTGTTTACCTAGATGATACCATTGTTTATTCAAGTACCCTAGAAGAACATCATGTCAAGACAAGACGGCTATTCGATCTCTTGCGAGCAGCAAACCTCAAGTTACAGTCTGATAAATGCGGCTTCCTCAAAACTGAAGTAGCGTATCTGGGCCACATAATTGGGAAGGACGGTGTGAAGCTCAATCCCAATAAAATAATAGCGATTAAAAACTTCCCACGGTCTAACACCGTTAAAGCAGTCAGACAATGCTTGGGACTTTCAGGTTATTATCGAAAGTTTATTAAGGAGTACGCTAAATTAGCAAAACCCTTGACCGACCTGTTTAAAAAAGGAGACAAAGCGGGAGTGGCAACTAATACAAAAACCTAGTTTTAGAAAAATACGCAGACATTTATGCAACAAACCGATTCTACAATATCCTGACTTCGAAAAACCCTTGAAGTTAACAACCGATGCTACCGAGTACGCAGTGGGTCCTGTACTAACTCAGGAAAAAGACGGCATGGGCATGCCTATTGCCTATTATTCTAAACTTATAAACTATTACGAACAGGTTTATCATGAACCTGAAAAAGGAATGTCTGGCAGTAGTGTATTCGGTAGAGAATTTCCGCCCCTAATTATACGGAAGAGAATTTACTTTATCATGTGATTGCGAGCCTGTGCATTGGATAGATTATGTAAATAATCCCGACTCTAGATTAATTCGTTGGCGGTTGCGGCTAAATGAGTGTCAATATAAATTTGAATACAAGAAAGGAAAGCTAAATAGAGGAGTTGAAGCCCTGTTAGGAAATCCCATACCTGAACAGCAATCACTGGAATCTTCCGACTTCGAGGAATCAGATGAATCCTTTTCGAATTCCCCATCCCCTTTCAAAATTGATAGAAACACGGTCTTTACGAGAAGTGAGCCCATCCCAAAACTATTGCAAATATTAGTTATTCATAATCGCTCAAAATAATTTAAAGTTCTATCGGTTACGCGTTCTGCCACCGCCCAAGAAAAATACAAGGAATCAAAAACCGCAATCTTATCAGAACGGCCCACTAGCACAAGGAAAGGTAAATAAAACTCAGAAGTATCTACGCAAGAATCTGAGCCCTAAGACAAATCAATTATAAAGAGAAATCCTTTCATGATTGTACCCAAAACCACAATAAAAAGCCAACCCGTGATTTCCAGGAAAACGTCCTTCAAAAAAATTAAATCAAAAGTCATAGAACCTAAAATAGATACCGGAATCACCAGACGAAGTGGAAGTCTAGCTAGGATATCCTCAAGCGATCCTGAAAAAATTACATTCCACCAGCTCACGTGAAATTTCCAGATACCAAAGAAGATTGTGCTGCTAAAAGATTACCTAGACGCAGAGCAACAGAGGCCTGCAAAAACATCACGCGTATCAGCGAATCCTCCTCGGAAACCGAGTCTCCCAATGAAACAGAGAGTAGTGAAGATTCTGACCCGCCTGTATTTAGGAAAGCTTACAGTGTGCTTCCAAGTTTAGAACCCACTCTATCTAAGAAAGATAAGTCTTTGCCTAAAATTACACCTCCCGCCACTCATGTACCATGCCCGTGGTTTTCTCCATTTGTAGAACCCCGAGTAGAGGTCTACATCGATGGAGATTGCAGTTTCTCGGAGAACCAAAGAGTTAAAGTAGGAATAGGAGTGTGGTTCGGACCCAATCACCGGTTGAAGGTATCCAAATCAGCAGAAGGGCGAAAAACTAATAATGTGACTGAAATTAATGCTGCTAAAAAGGCAGAGGAAGGAGGAATCAAAGAGATATGTTTAAGGAAGATTCAAAGTACCTGATGAGTAGTGTCAATGACTGGATGCCAAAATGGGAAGTTAGCGGTTGGAAGACTTACGACAACAAGCCAGTCAAGAATCGGGCAGAATTGGAATGATTAAAAAGAGCCTTGACACTCCTAGATGTCACCTGGGAACATATCCCAAGACACCGTGGCATTGAGGGAAACGAAGAAGCAGATAGATTGGCCCGGGAAATGATGAGAGAAGAAGAAAACAGTACCAGAGGGGCCTTAAACAAAACAGAGCACATCTCTGACCCGTCATAAGTCTTTATAGATGTATCGGCAAGAAAACGATGGAGAAGCAGGTAATCTGAAGAAGGTACTTCAAAAATCCGTTTCTCAGTTTGATAAAACCGTCGAGGCAAGAGGGATTGATTTACATAATATGACCACCAGTTCCCTCTACTGAGATCACGAAGGAGTGGATGAAGTTTCAATTCATTCGTGCATGTATGTGTCAGATGAGAAGAAGATGAAGAACTCCTGCAGAATTTGGAATCAATTGATCCCTGCGGAGAATTTGACGACGATGAATTTTCTAAGAGAGTCCAGACCTTTTTAGAGAACTATGAAAAAACTCCCTCTACCAAAGTTGGTGAAAAGAAGAACTCAGGAAGTGGAAATCCTAGGGGACAAGGCACTGAACCTATCTACATGTGAGGAGGAAAATAAAAAAACGAAGGAGACATGCGAAAGCTCACCCGAAATTTCGGATAAAAATTCCGGGTTGGAACGACGAAGTACGGACCGTTTTAACGGCCTTCCTACAGAAACCGTATCACCCATTGTTGGTACACAACCATCAAGAAGGTCCTTATTTTCAACACCAGGAGTGGGGATCAATTCAGAGGCAAGGTCAACACCGTTATCAACAACAGAATCAAAACAGCATGTCCAACAGAAGGAAAGTCCAGCTCGTAGTAATTTCGAAATCCCACTACGACGGCTTCAACCTCCAGGAAAGCCTAAAGTGGGTCCGGTTAGTTCTACTTCTTACTCAACTTATACAATCAACGTTGAGATACCATACATTGACCCACCTTCTCCCCCGATAAATTATCCAGAACTGGAGGTACAAAAACCAATATCTACCTGTACCGAAAAAGCTAATGTTATCCATGAATGAAGAGAGCTGCTCATTTACAGAAGAGACAACTACGCGCATTTCATTTCGAAAGATTGCGTACTAGGCAACGCCATCTTGAGACTGTAAGTAGCTACAGAACGTCTTAATCATCAAGATCTTTGGCAGCTACGGCCAACTCTTGGACATGTCCTAAGTACTCCTTAAGGTCAACATAAAACCTACTCAATCGTAGTAAAGAGACGTCATTTTGACGAAACTGACTGGAAAATGGTTGTTCAAGGACTAAAGAATCTCCGTCTCGCTTTAGAACAAGATGGTTAGATTCAATGCCGAATGGCCAATTCAGGAGATCTTTTAGGTTCTTTGCCTCAGAATAAAATAACAGAACTCGTCTCAGAAATATTCCGGGGTCGCGAAATTATTATCACTCTTTGCCATAGAAAAATCAAAATTCCTCAGCCAGAACTTATACCTAAAATAATTAAATAATGTCACTGTAGCTTGATCGGAGGCCACAAAGGCAACACCAAAACCTATCGACGGATTAGAGAACGGTACACATGGCTAGGGTTGCGAGACGAAGTTATTCAGGTTATTCAAGGCTGTAAAAACTGCTTTTGAACGAAAACTAGTCAGAGCTCGTACTCGCGAACCTATGCTTATTACCACCACACGAGCAGAACCGTTCGATAAAGTGTCATTGGATACAGTGGGGAAGTTACCAACAACTCCTAATGGAAATTGCTTCATTCTAATAATGCAAGATAATCTTAGCAAATATTGCATTGCGGTGGCCGTACCAAACTTACACTATTACACAATTAGCAATGCAGTCGCCGCGACTCTGTTTTCTCAATATGGCGCACCAAGAGCTAGCTTGACAGACAGAGGAGGGAGTTTAATCGAAAATATAATGAGGAAGCTGGAAAAACTATTAAATGTTAAACAATTGACCACCTCGGGTTATATACCTCAAAGCAATGGCTTACTGGAAAGAAGCCACATTGTCTTAACTGCCTATATCAAATACTACGCAAAAGATTATGACGATTCGGACAGGATGTTTCCTTTTTTCATGTTTGCGTACAATACGTCAGTTCATGAGGCGACGAATTTCATCCTGTACGAGCACGTATTTTTTCATATGGCTCGAACGCCATCCCCATCCCCCCAAGGCGAGGAACTAGAAACTTACGGATCGTATCTCCGCAATCTGATTGTCAGACTAAACGAAATTCAAAAGATCTCTGCCGACAATTTAATCAAAGCAAAAATTCGCTCCAAGGAATACTATGAGAAAAATTCAAGGCCACTGAATGGCAAAATCGGCGTTCAAGTATTCATAATAAAGAATGTTAGAATTGCAAAGTTCGATAGTAGAGGGATAGGTCTTTTTAAAATCGTTGGGTTCAATGAAAACCACAATGTTCTCCTAGAAAATGATAATGGTAATCGTTTCACGAAACACGCCGATAAACTCCTGATTTCACACTGTTGAAACATGAGTATCGCCCCTCGCGTCTGCGTAAGAGATAAGTTAAATGTATGCCATCAAGGTCGAAGAAAACAAGAATAAGCTCTAAAACTAAAAATGTTCAAGTAATGTAAGCAAAAAATACTATTTTTGACCCTATTGACACATGTTCGACTTAATCATCCAGTATCCAAACTAACAATTGTTTCTTTTTAAGAAAATATGTGGGAATCCCGTTGGACTTGCCTGTTGCTCACTATTCTATCCTACCAGAAGGAAGCTGGAGGGCAAACAGATGGATCGACCTACCGCGTTACCCCACTGGGGTTCTACTATGAGTAGACAACGGGCTCTACTATGAGTATCAAGGAATGCTGAAAAGAATCTCTGGCACCTGGAGACTGAGCACCTTTCTGGATCTAAATAAGCTCAACGACTATCTTTAGTCATGCGAAGCGCACTGGAGAATGATTCACATAAACAGTCCTCAAAAATACGAGAAAATATGTGCCCAAACTGTTGCTGAATACACCCTAGCACGAAGATTTAACAAACCCTTGCCTTCAAGAGCTCCTTCAAGTATAAGATTTCTCACGACTACTCCGCTATTAGGTTTTCTCGGTGGGATGATTGAACCCATAGCAGATCTGCTGAGGTATGGAGATGGCGAGATGATCAATTCCAAAATCAACTAGCTCAACCAACCTCAGGCGGAGATTTCACGTATAGTGGGACAGCAAACACACGTCATTCGAGCCATAGAAGCTGGACTGGACAACCAAATCCGTTCTGCTGACAAACTTTTTGAGGTAATCCACCAAGCTCGAAGAGGATAACTCCACCCAGCCTTATTAAGCAGCAGACAGCTAAAACCGGTATACCGTGACATTCAAGACCATGTTCCAAAACTAAGCTTTCCAATTCAAGGACCGGAACCTATCGTGGCAGAATTAACACAGGTGGCGACAATCATGATTTCCTGCGAAAAAGGAAACTTGAAAGTTATTCCGGACATACCATGAACAGAGAAAAAAGACTACACTAAGTATAAAATACTTCCTGTACCGTTAATTCAACCAAGATTGAAAAATGGCACAGGGAGACCATACGTATTTCCAAGAGTCACCTATATTATTATAGAAGAGTCACAAAGAACATATATGTTAGCGAATGAAGAAGATTTGAAAAGATGCAAAAGAATTTCAGAAAAATGGATTTGCAAACTTAACTTACCGTTGCTTGAAGCATTACAGCATCACTCCTGCGAAACTGATCCACAAACTAACAGTTGAAATTCAACGAACTTGTGACATCTATATTACTTAACAGCCTCAACCATATTGGACTAAATTAGATACTCTGGGTGGATGGCTCTACTCCGTAATGGTAGAAACACCTGTAAAAATAAAATGCTTATCCACACTGGATGTAAATTTAAACCTCGTAGGCATAGGAATAATTCTACTAGCCCCTGGATGTGAGATGAGAACCAAAGATGCAACTCTGCCAGCCTTAGTAGCGTCCGTGGGATCCAACGAGGCCGTCCATGAGCCAGATTCCTTATTAGACCTAGAAATGATCTCACCGATCACAGCTGAAAATCATCAATTAATTCAGACGCTTGAGCATGCCCCAGAATTGTGGATGGAAGACGCTGCTAAAAAGGAGCTTTTCGACACTAGCGCAAAACTCTAGACGAACTTGAGCAGCAGCTATACTTTCTAAGCCTTATACATCAATCGAGGACTAATCAAACTCGGCTGAATCACGGAATTTCTGCTGTTTTCTGCATCATCATGAGTGGATTCGCCTTATACCTCGCTCGCTCCTATGTAATCATCCGAGTGATGAAACTGGTGAATAGTACTGGCTTACACAAGTATTCACGTCAAAGGACCCAGAATGATGATCATGCCAACGAAGACATCGAGCACCTAGAGGAAGAACAACAGCCACCAAGGAGTATGAGTAACCCAACTCCTTCCACCACGCCTAGACAAATCCAAAGCATCTTATGCATGTCAAATGCGCAGGTCACGATGCCGACGCAAACATTGCAGCCGTTGTAAATATCATTAAAAAAAAGCAAAAAAACAAACAAAGGGTGGGTATTGTTAGCGTCGTTCGAAAGAGGAATGATCTTGTGATGAGAAATAAATTATTAATACATAAATAAATTAAATTTTCCCCGATAAACCTCCACCCAGTGCTCGTCTGGCTCGTCGGCATAAAGCTGAAAATGAATTGTTCTAATAAAACATTTGAAATTTTATGAATCATATCGTTAGATAAAGAAAATTTCCAAAGATACGAATGTATAAATGAAAATAATACATCCACAATGGGAACATCCATTATGGGTCTTCAACAATCATGTCTTTAAGCATGTAATTTAATTTGCAATAGAAAAATATTATTTGTCAAAGAAAAATATAAAATCCGATAACTGAACCCAAAGAAAAATGTTTTAATTTATTCAATCAAAATTTTTCAACTAAGAAAGGTTTTTCAGTAAAAAGAGAAGTAAAATTCAATGTTAAAATCAAACAAAATGTTGAGCCTACAAAAAAAGTTAAATCCATATTTATTTAATTTTATATTAAAACATTTCTCTACAAAAATAAGTTTATCACAAACATCTCGAAAGTATTACTGTCGCTTTTCCTCAATGCCAATTAAGTGATTTGAACAACTTTAAGAAAGAAATGTTGCCAAATTCACACACATAATTAAAATTTGGTTTGGAATAATTTAAGATTTATCAACGAAAAATTTAAGTATGCCATATTTAGTTGAAATACTTAATTTTGCAACAAGAGGAAGGAAATTTAAGAAAAAATAGTTAAATTTTAAACCAAACTAATGCATCTTTGATTAAAATAATTAATTCCCAACAAGAAGTGTAATTGTTGACATTTCGACCAAAATAATTGACCCTTCCACTAAAAAAATACATGTTTTAAACCCAATAAATAAATTTTATACTAAAAATATTTCTATAACTCTCTGCAACTCTCGCTTTTGGCAATATCGCCCTTCGCCGCCAAATACTCACATGGAGATCACCGCGTTCGCAAAAATGGAGTTAATCCACTCATGTTGACACAAGTTCCATTTTTTACATTTTGTTACACTTCTTCATATTCACAACGCCAGAAAAAGTTTTAGCACGCACGAAAACTCACACGCCGTTCGAGGGGGTGGACTGTACGGGATTATACCATTAACGCACTAAAGGCTTACACAATGCACGTAACAGCGGTAACTATAATTACCCCCACATCGTTAACTTGCAGTTAATTATGAAGAATACAATATGGCACTGGTGGCCCCGTATGCATATTATACAGGGTGCCAAAATGGTTTTGAAAATGTAAGGAAAAGAAATTATATATGTTGACAATATGTGTTCAACTGGCATTATTTCCATCAAATGATGCGGACAGTATATACGAAACAAAAAATAAATAAATAAACAATAATAATAAAATCTTATGCAAATATAAAAAACCTGAAATCATGCTAATAGGAACATTTGGAGACACAATTGACCGTTGGACCGCTGTAGCATTTCGGGGACTAAATACGGGAATTCCGGTGTGGTTTATGATATACGACACTGTCGCATAAGGATAACTTTCAAAAACTTATCCTTATACCAAATAGTTTAACAATCTTTTTCTATAAATACTCCATACACTATACATAATATAATGTATGAAGTTTTCGTGAGTGCCGTAAGTATAATCCTATCTTCGAAGGACAGAAACTTGCTGACATGGTGTGAATATATGCGATTCAACTCGCTCGCGTGCCTTCGAGTGAAGTCTTACTATTATAGAATATTTAAAAAACTTCCAACAAACAAATTTGGGAAAATAAATTAAGTCTCACATTTTCAGCTTAATAAAAAATTCATGATTTCAGGTAAACCTAGTTTTAATCCCTTAGTCTAGCTTAAGTAGCATTAAGTACTAAAAGAACAGATCTTGAATAAGATAGAATGAGAGAGAATGAAATTTCAATGTATGATAGGATGAGAGAGGAAATTAGGGGTAATGATACAGCGAACGACCTTTGGTAAAAATGCACACGTACAGGTATGAGCATTTAAACTCTGAACTCCAAGTTAAGAATTTATACAGGCTCTGTTTTGCACTGCACGTATATAGAAGTAATAGAGTATTTCTCTTGTCACTATACGCACACTAGTAAGCGGAAGCCCCGCCGTATCGCCTTGATGATGCATAACAGTTGGCAACATCCTGCCCAATTCTGAAAAAGCAAACCAAGAAATTTTTTTCACCATCATTGTCGCAAGAATTGCAAAAATGAAGATGACTGACCCGATTTAGACCACTTGAATCTTCCTGTCATTGCAAGTAAATTTGCATGGTAACAGTCGCCATCGAAATCTTGCAATTTCTCTGACTAATAAAATTTGTCCACCTAAAATTCCTTCCCATCATTTTCACCTTGCGATGCACCATCGAGGCACATCGACTAGAAATAAATTATGCAGTTTAACGAATTTTTTAATTAGATTAGGATCCGTCCGGGAATTTTTAGCTTCCTCGCAGGGAGAATTCTACTCGCCCGTCCGCGGTTCGGAATATTTGTCACTTACGCGCAATCCTTCGTGTCGAAGTCCCAGAATCAAACATGAAATAAGAATTTAGAGTTCGAAACGCAGCCCAAGATCTACTAAGTTGTCCCGGGGAAGTGTAAAGAGATCTTGTCGTGGGAGCGTGAAAAGATCAATTGGGCGGACGTAAATAAATTCCTCTCCGATGGGGTAAATCGAATCGGAAAAACGTAGACGGAACATTTAAGCATACTTCCGCTTTCTCTTTGTCCCGTTTCTGCAAGGTCAAGTTAAAGATTTAAATATACCTATATA
>NC_046657.1:137852888-137869716 GCF_010883055.1 Belonocnema kinseyi | reverse complement strand
TATTTACATCGAGGCCAGAGGAAATTTGTTAACGACGGGTATTTAAGCGAAGGAGAATTAGTTTTCAAAATCCAATCTCAAAACGATTGGGAAAGTTAGTGCTGTGCCAATGTATTAACCCGCTGAGATGTAACAACGAATAAAGGGTTACAATTTAAACGTACTCCTCCCCTTCTGGTTGGAAGCAGTTCGTCGTCATATCTCAGTGTGATAATTCCGGAAAAATACGATGTTGTGAGTTCTTACGCAATACACAAGTGTTGTGAAGAAATAGACTCAAGTTGCTCCATGAAGCAACGGTGGACTGTATACATCCAATTAAGCCCTATTAAGAGGAGCAGAAGATTAATTCAAAATTTGTTTCTACGAACCTTGCTCTGCATAATTGGTAGGACTAGGATTAGGATTACATCTGCAAGGTAAGGTTAAAAATGTATCGATTAAATTTTAATTATGACACCTATTCCATGTAGAAATGTAAGTGCTGAGCAAGCGTGAATGGGTAAGACCAACGTGTACTTGGCTTAATTGATCAGAGTGTTCCTATTGTCGTGAAATAAATATTTTATCTAAATAAAACGTTCCGGAGTTTGAATGTTAAAATGAACCGTGATCTCTACCAGTAATTCCCAATCCTTTTCCTGATAAGGTACAACATTTTCCAACACGAAAAAGTGAAAAACAATCCCATAAATAAAAAGAAGTACTTTACCGGTACTCTCCAGTTTGGTAGCCTCCCATCTAAATATTCAATGTGAAACTAGAATTCCCTACCCGTAATGTTCAAGACATATTTCTGATTTTTAAAATGAAAAGTTCTTAAGGTCAACAGAATACTTGGTTCGCACCACAATGCACCGGCGCTATTTAGAACTGAGCAGGCTGTAGCCAGAATCCTTCTTCGATGGAGTTTCTCAAAGCTCAGAAAACCCTTTACCCCACCCCCCCTTTCTCGGGGATGGTATATACGCGTTACGAAAAATCTAGGTTTATGACTTCGATGGATTTTCATCATCTTTCTTCTGCTTGGGTCAAGTTGCTTCAACTCATCGACGTTCCATTAAACTGCACCAAACGTGTAGAGCAGTAGAGGAACGGCCAGAATATAGATTGAAGCAGATGCACTTGTCAAGTCTAAGCACATTCCAATTGCTTTAGAGTACCTATTTATAGCCGTCACTAGGATTTTTAAGTCATACTTTAGGAAGGCAAAGAATTAAAGGTCGTCTACGTAAAAAAGGCGGTTGACCTTAAATTCTCTTCTCTTCGGCAGGCCACATAGGTATCCAGAGCTTTTGGCTCGAAGCATAATAGATGGCGGCAAGATTAAAATGCAGAAAAGTATCTGACTTAAAAAATATCCTTGGAAGCCCCACTCTTATATGTGTCATAGCTGGTAGTGGCTTTAAAATGTTGTCAGATGTTATTACAAATCTTGTCCGCCACAAGAGCATAAGCTCGCTCTTTCATATATCTCATTATTTCTGGGCGCACCTCCAGACACTCAAGGAGCTTGATAAGTAGCTCATGGATCGTGTTATCAAATACCTCTCGTCAATCCAAGCTATTGCACTCCATACCGGCTCGATAGATGTTAATATCCTCTCTTTGAGGATTCCACTGAATATCTTGTAGCTGGTGTTTAAACAAGCGGTGGGACGGCAGTTCTTTTGACTTGACAAATCTTTAATCTTACGGATTAGTACCGTGCGCCCTTCCACTAACCACTGCGAGATGAGTTGTTCTCCGTTTAAGAAAGTAATAAATGTATAAGTTAGGTTTTGGTGCGTAGAAGTGAACTTCTTTTACTAAAAGTTGTTGATTTTATCTCGCTCTGGCGCTGAAAAGTTCTTAGTTCTAGCAAGAACTTTCTTCACTTCTTCAGTAGTAATTAGTGAACACTCCTCCTTTGGTCGTTGAAACAGTTACCTCTGGTAAAGTTACGGAAGAGTGACATATCTGCAGCTTCTTCATCTAGCTTATGAGTTTCTCCATATACTTGTTCCCGGAAAACCTGAATCTTTCCTCGACTAGGCGGATTTTCAAATGCAAACGACGTCTTGTTAAACATACGGAAAAGATCAGTAGAAAAGGTGAAATTTTGATGACTCCACTTTACTCCCCATTTAACGTGCCCTTTTGCTATTGAAAGAGCTCTTATTTTTTGCGCTCAGTGCTGTCGGATGGTGAGCAATTTACACTTGTTAGGCGTGTAAATTTTCTTTCGTAAGTATCGAGCTAGTGCCTTAACTTTTAAGGGGAACTTTTCATTTGATATTATGTAGCTGATCACGCACTGAACATTTGTTGTATTCCGCCTCGCCGTTTTAATTTTGCACCCGAGCTGTGCATTATGCTCAAGAGTGTTATTCGGGCGTACTAAAGTATCATTACTTCTATTGCATCTAAGCAAGGACACCGCCTTCTCGTGAACTACAGAGTTTAGATTTCAGGATCAACACCTTCAGAGGGCAAATCAGAGAGAGCATTATTAGTTTCAGCTAATTTGTGCCTCCTGAGAAAGCCTTTTTCGTAGATGTTGAACATCATGATTCTCATGTTGGGATTCGCGGCTATCTTCAAAGGTGGTCTTGCTGGAACGTTTGGTAAGTTTTCTGGAGGATCTTTCTCTTGTCCTTGATACATAACTTCATATCCCCCTTTTATATTAAAAAGATTACTTTTTTCTTAAATACTGTGGCCATTACCACATATTCCTCTGCCTTTTATATTATAAATATAAAAAATTGAAATATTGTTATAGACTGAGTTGGTTACCGCCCCGACATATTAGACAAAGCCTGGTTTCTACTCCACCATTGACGGACTAGGATGCAGTCAGGTACATGAAGGGAGGCCCTGCAGCTTAAGGTAGGTTTCAATCCGCTAGAACCTCGGTAATGGTACATGGGAAAATGTCTAGAGGTAGCGGCTTAGGATTTGAACCCTGAATCTCTGAGGTGAAGTCCGAGCGTCTAACCAACTGAGCCACCGAGGTTCTTTATAAATATTATTATTCAAAACTTTTACTCGGTTGAACCTGATTATACATAACAGCCTCTGAATAAGTCAAGTAACTGATGAGATTAGGATGTTGTAAGTTCATCCAATATGATTCTGAAAACCTCCTGGGCTGGTGTAGGTATAAAATTACGAGCGGACGCGAGCTTTGGAGGTGTTTAATACTCGTAAATGTTCAAGCTAATCAGTGCATCTTGCGTGCACATTGCCTGTAGCCGAAATCACAAGAGGATGAATAGATGCATGATTCATATTTCTCCATATCGTATTTACTTTATGCCTCAACTTGCTATACTGGTGGAGCTTGGTTGCATAGGTTGACTGCTAATTTCGGTTCAGTGTACAAGCAATGCCGATGAAGTAGACACTTCTTGCTTTTTTCTCGCATCACGATGACAGGTCGATTGGCCCGGATTTAATGATCCGTTTGGACATTAACATCGTTATATAAGATGTAATCCTTGCTTTCTAAAACAACTATAGGAATGTATATATATAGAAAGGCATCCATTCTTTGAAGAATCCTATGTATAATCAGCACAGGTTAACCACTTCTTAATGTAACACGTGTTTATGACAATTCCTGGTGCTAACAACCGTTTCCTGTAGCGCAATGACGAACTCTTCCATCTCTGGATACAGAACACCCCTTCTTAGCTAAATATTAGATGCCTCACTATCCACTTTATGTAGACCTAACGTTTTGGGGTGCTCACCGTGGATAACTTTCTGCCTCCATTGTATTTTGAATTCCTCTATGGTTTCTGCCCTAATATTTAAGAACCCAACTGTGGAAAAATGTAGAGGCGTGTAGTCAAGATGCGCTTTACAGATAGTACTGTAAAGCGCAATTGTTCGCTTGCTGTTAAAATAGTCTCGCTACTGTGTAACTTGTGACTCACACAGTTTTTTACATTTACAACACCCCTACCTCCTATATGTTGTAGTAGAACTACCCTTTTAATCGCTAAATTTTTGTGGTGCTTTCGGTGCTTCGTCGTTTCTACGCGGACGATTTTGTTCAGCCTTTCAAGTCGGTGTTAGACAATTTAATAAGCCCGAAGGAGTACATGTTGACAGGGATAGCATATATGTTGATTTCCCTGATTTTCTTTGTTGAGTCGAGAAAACTCTTCATAATCAATTGCGTCTCGTAGTGAAAGCAATCGTTAGGCTTGTCTTAACTGTCGTATGCTGAATAACTTTAGATTCAAGAATACCCAGTTCTTTGAATGATTCGCCTGCAGCCATTGACTCAACGTCATTTTCAAACTTGTTCTCTAGCTGTGAGGTCCCATTACCCTCTGACTGAATGCTCTTTTCTACATTTGTCTAATCCGATCTCCATGTACAGCTTCAGGTCATCCATGTACAGAAGATGGGTGATTTTATGACCATCCTCATTATCATAAATTCTGAACCCATGAGACATGCTCTTTAGTGTTTTGCTCGATGAGTTCAACGCTAAACATAACCATATTGCACTGAAGCAGTCTCCTTGAATTATACCCATCGTAAATTGTATTTATCTAGTTATCTTTGGTTGTCTATGATCAAAAAACTTGATTATTGTAACCCAGAGCCTCATTGCATGACTTAGAAAGTCAAGAATGCGCGCTTTAAGACTTCAAGAAAATAGTCATGCGGCAACAGCGTCTATAGTCACTAGATCTTTACAGCCTAATGAGTTTTTACAATATCCTTTTTGTTCTTTTGTAAGGATGCCATTCTCGTCGCAATGTAAATATACCTTGTCTGCAATGATAGCTATAAGACATACCCTGGCGCAGAAATTCTGGCATCAGATCTGAGTGTTTAATGGTCTTCTGAAAACACCTTGGCAACGCAAGATGCACACTCCTCTGGTACTTGTACCAGAATTTGTGCACCATGTCCAGACCTGGAGCTTTCCTGTTACTTGCCCTTTTCAAGACGACGGACACATCAAAAGCTGCAATGTTTGTCAGCTGCATTTCAAGGCTATGGCTTGCCCTTGCTTTCTCCAGTTTGAACCACGCAGTCTCCAAATTGCATCTGTTCATTTTTCTTCAAACGCCCGACCAGTATTTAGTCATATATTTTAATTAAAGAAATTCTGTATCTTGCTGGTAATTTTTCTTTACACTGAGTTCACGACAGAACCTTCTTTCATCTGTCTAAAAGTTTCAATTTTGATGCCTTCGCGCACTAGTTTTTTTATACCGATGAATTTTGGGAGTAATAACATTAAGTTTCTGCCATTGGTAGTCTGTAATCTCATCCCACATTGCTGGTGTTAATTTCTCGATGTGCCGACAGTGAATGATTTTAATGACATAATTAATCAGCTTTCTGGTTCTGTTTGCTTTTTTATATTGATTTGATCGACCCAATTCACAGCTTACTTCGCTGACATCAATATCCAACGTGATCTTCCATGGTGGATCTCGATTCCTTGCTGGGATAAAGCCTGCATTTGCAGGCCAAGTTCTGCAGACCAACGTTCTAAAGTTTGCCACATCTGCACAGTATACAAAAGTTTGCACCCCTAACGCAGTTTTTGTTACGTTCAAAAACGTTGGTAAAACCTTGTTGTTCAGGTATTTTATTATTGCACGCAGATCATTTGTGATTTTCATTTCGGGCAGAGAATGCCCTAGTTTTGGCACTACATATCTGAACTCTAGTAAAGCACAATCGTTCTAATGGATCGAGTACATGATGTTCCTTATCCCTCGCGAGTTCATCAATAGGAAGCTGCTGTGTCCCTTCCATCTTGATAGCACCTATTTCAACAGTTGTAAGCAATCTGTTTACAGATATTGAGGGTTTTTAGTCTGCCAGATTCTGTTAATTTATTTTAGTGTCTAGTTCTAGGTATTTAAGTAAAAAGAGTCTATGATATTCTCTCTTCACACTTTGCCCACATTTCTCTCCCAAAAAATAAAGACGTATGACATTTCTGTTCATATTGTATGTCTGGTTTCGTCGCTTTTTTGGTTGCTGAACCGTTGTTACTACTCCTGCTTGTATAAAGTCATCGAACTGTATAATGTGTGGTGGTGTTGGATCATCAACAGCTTAAGCAAGAACAACAATTTTCCCTGCTTGCCTTTTGTTTAATCTCCATTGCTGGGTCTTCTATGATGTGTAGATTATTCCTGATGTACTTCACCTTAACGAAAATATCTCTTAGTGCGACTTTATGTATATTAGGATACTTTGCAGCAAATTTCTTGTTTTAATTGTATCCTTTTTTCCATTTGCGTTTCAAACTTCGCACTTTCGTAGTTTAACTGCACAAATTCCCCATTAATTGTTGGACACAACTTGATGCTCTCCCACGGTATTTCTGTCGGGGTGGTTGGCTGCAAATAGCTAGGGGTAACCGAAACAACCTCAACAGGCACAATTGATGTTCCGCTGCTTACCGTTTGTCGCAAATATTCTTGCTGTACAGCTGTTTGATAATTGAGATCAGTCTCACCGTCTTGCAGCTCAGCATCGCCACCGTCCCGCATGCTGCGGCCCCCAGCTGTGGCTCTAGGGGCGTCCCGACGATCTTCGGGAAGCGACAAGCGTTCAAAGTCGTGAGAGGAAAGTTCAAGCCCTACCGCGACACCAACGCGAGAACACCTTTGGTAGGGGTATATAGGGGTATATAGGAATATTATTATTATTTAAATACTATTTAAATACTGTTAAAATCATTTTACCTACAGAATAAACATAATGTATTTAAAACGGGAAAAGCAGAGATTATACGTGTATTTGACAATTTAATGCAAAATTCTCGCTTTAACTTTTTTGGGGTATTTTAGGATATTCATAACAAGGAGGGCGGGGAAGATTAAGATTGAAAGCAATTTATTGTAAATAATTTGTTGGAGACTCTTTATTGAAGTATAATAATATCTCGCTAGCTGTATTCAAACCATTGTGGCACGCCTTAATATTAACCGATTTAGCTTAAACTTTAAGGCAATTTCTTTCCGAGAAGCTTACTAAATAGGTAAGAATAGGCAAGTCCCTTCGTCGAAAGTGAATTTTTTGGACCCACCTACTCTGCATTCTCAAGTCACAGAATCGATTTAGTACAAAATGTGTTGTTTTTTAAGGGATTTTATATAACACTTATTTAACCTCTTTAATACAAATATTTGTGTTTAAAACGTCATGAACATTTAAACCTCTAAAGCTGTTGATGTAATTTATCAAAAAATTATTAAACATTTTTCAAAGTGTTGCAGCATCTTAACTAACATGGATATTAAAAAATTTTCCTTTAGATTCTGATGTATTTATTGTTCTCTTAAAATCCGTCAGAAAATAAAGAAATATCTGAAAATGATCTTGTATTTATTAGCCAGAAGATTTCAAATACTTCGGGAAAAGTGAATTTGTACTCATTGCGATATATAGTTACTTTTCCACGCATTTTTTAGCGAGTGATATTTTCCGAGAAAATTTGATAAAGTGTAGCAGATTTCAGTAAAGTATAGGCCACCTTTTGTGATACATTGGAAATAATTTGGGTTTTAGCTGCATTATTCCTGTGCCTAGGCACAGGAGTGCCTCACTACTCCTCTACAAGACGTTGGAAAGAGGTAGGGACTTAACTAAAATTATTTTTGTGACCAGACGCAGGTGTGCCTCTCCAACCGACGAGAATTTGAGTGCTGATTTTTAAGCATGTACATTATGGTGGCTCAAAAAGGCTGTTATTTTTTCGAGGGCAACGATCCCCCCAATTTAATTCCAAATCCGAAAAAATAAATTCCCTAATTTTTTATTATTTTATTTTTCGATTTTAACAGGTGCCGGTTTTGACTTGAAGTTTCTCATGTAAAATTCATGGGGAAAAATCACTTTCTTGAGTTTTTGGAATAATTTTTTAGGGTTTGAAAAAATGTGAAGGGAAAGTATAGGAGCCTGTAGAGAACTATCTAGCAAAGAATTTCATGCATCATGTATATGGGGTTGACAATCCTAACATACTCCCACGAGTACCTGAAAACTACCCTTGAACCAAAAAATGTCAATTCTTATGAAATCGACATTTTGAGCACCTCATTCTGGTCTTTTTTTCCTTAAAATTATTAATATTGGTCTAATGGATTATTTATTATCATTTGTTAATTAATTTTTAATTATTTGAACAAATAAAGTTTGTTTAAATTTTTTTGTTCGGAAATTTATTTTTTGCCTTGAAAGTATTACTGTTAGTCTTCTTCTTTATTTAAAATGTGTCTGCTAAGGGTTTACCTGACTTCCATTCCTTACCATCTTTCCGCTTATATCGATATTTTTTTACAATCTTATCCCATCTATATATACAATTATTCACAACTATTTACGTAAAGTCATGCATTTTTGGACCACCCTAATGTACGTACATATATCAGGTTAGCCATTTTAATGAAAGAAAAAAAATCCCGGTTATTTTCCGTGCTTTTCTCGGCGCGCAAAACACTTCACGGCCAATAAAATAAAAAAGTTTGAACTCAAAGACTAAGTATTTTTCCATTTTTAATATAAAAAAATACAGGACTCAAATTGCAACTGTTGAAGTTTTAAATTGACGTTTTAACATTTTTTAATTAGAAACTTTGTATTCGAATGCTTAATAATTTACATTTAGAAAATGGAGAATAGTAACCGTTTTTAATAAAGGAAGTTCACACGAAATTCAGATAAACTCCAAATTTGGAACTTTTAACTTGTATAAATTACAGAGTTAAGAGATAAGGATTCAGTTCTATAAATATAAATATAAATTATGTAATTCCTAAACGCCACAAGTCTGAATTCAGAAACTAACAGAATAAAATCAAGAACAAATAAGGAACATTGAATTTGTTTCAAGCACAAGTTAAGTTCTGAATTTATGTTTTCAATTACACTCGGATTTAGGTTTAAGTACGGTTTTGGTGCTGACCTTTGACTCATATTGGGGTTCTCTGAACGTTAACATCCGCGACGTGTGAAAACTGAAAGTGAATTGACGCAACGTGAAGAATTTATACAAAGAGGCCATTAGGGTTCAGTGCCTTTTCGCTATGCTACTGTTTTTTCACGCATCTGTGAGTACACTCCACTGCAGCCCCTCTCATCCGAAACCGAGGCGCGGCATCAATTCTCGAGATGCACAAGTCGGATTTTGTGAAATTAGAGTGCAAGTGAACGTAACTTAGAAACTTCACTTTAAAAGACTTAGAATTAATAAGCTCCTGGGCATACGCGTAAGCCACCGTGTCTCTAAACACTGAGTAACCTAAATAATTGAACCTAAAAATTTAAATCGGCTGACTTTCCAAGTACGTATGTGGACAATACGACTGTTCAGTAAAGTTTAAAATTATAGCCAACTAAACATGACTATCATTGATGGTTACGTGTGCCAAATCTCAAGTGGTGCTGACCTGGGGATCAGTAGATTTTACCGATACAGTCACTATTCTGCATAGTTCCTCGATGCTGCAGTTACGAATTATCATTTCACTGTAACGAATAATATAAAGAGATCTAATTTATGTGAAAGGTATAGAATATAGTTTGGACAGCATTATAAATTTATTGTAAAATGTATTGATAAAAATTAAATAATGAATAAGCGCACGGTTAATTCTTATATATATATATATACTTGTAATTTCTCGGTATTCTTCAGTTACAACGCTTATAGTGACATTAAAATTTCCCATGCAATGGGGGTGGGATGCGAGCGCATAAATATAAGCAAGCAAGTTTATTGTTTTAACCAATACGCTATTGCACGAGTTGCGCTCCGTAAAATAATTTCGAAATGCATTTGTCACTGAGAGGTGGCGACCACGGGAACGACATCTGAATACGCACCCATGCCATCGCAGCATACAACAAAAACTCTTCGATTTACCTTATGTCCATAGAAGTCAGCTGAAACAGTTACGGAACACAAAAAAGTCCTTCTCCAATAAAATCTCAAGTATACGCGATCGGTGATGAAGTTTTGACATTCAAAATTGTGTTATTCTTTATAAAACCGCTTCCTTCCTAAGTAGGAATATGGTGTAACCTGACGGCTGTCACAGAAATGTCAAAAAGGAATGTTTTTTAGGTGATGCAATCCATCCTTTGTCGATTGTATCGTGAATTCACCCGGTCGTCCGCGCGGATAGGTTGCGTTGTTATGACTTTAGGGGCTAGTTAAGCAAACAAATCGGATCGGCAGCATGTACCGATCCCTCAGTAATGTCCACTGAACCACTATTTTAATCTCTGTTCAGTTGATTTTATATATCTTACAGTATGTAATACTAGGGAATAGAGGTTCATTTTACTAAATGGTAACCGTTCCCGTGTAGAAATTATGACCGGGTTCGGGCCGGATTCCTGCAGGGTTGCCCTGCTTGTATCCGAAATCTGGTCAAGCTGCCCAGTCGGATTCTGGTTGGTTTCGTCACGCTGCGCGGGTGGGTTCTCGGCCGGGTTACCGGATCTGATTCCAGATACAAATAGGGTAACCTAACATCCTAACCTACGAAACCGGTTTAGAAACTTGATTTAACATTAACATCGAAGAATATTAATAATGCTTACTTATTAACAAAATAATTCACTTTCCTTTATAAATGATCCGCTTGCTCCAGAAAATTGAATACAATTTTGTGAAATTTAACAAATTTCTTAAGGGATAACCTGGCGTCCACTGACGTTTTACTGCGTTTTTAGTATTAAAAACTCGGGAAGTCACCGAATCGTTATTATGTGCAAGCATGATAACGTAATTCAAAACGTCGTTCGGTAAAAGTTATCTCTCTTCTTATTACGTTTTTTGCTTATTCAAGATAATATATAAATACATTAAAATAAGCAAAAATCGTGTCACAAAAAAAATAAGTATAATTTTACTGGGAAACTATGCTTGAAAATAAAAAAGAAGTTCGTCAACGATTTCGCAGTCATGGCAAGTCTGGGAACCACAGAACCAAAAGTGGGAAACAATATAATTAAAATTAGTTTAATTTTTATTTCATAATTGATAAAGAAGCACCTAAAACACAAAAAATTGGTCTTTCGCCTGTCAGATACTTACAAACGACCCACTTACGGTAGTCGTTTGTGGATATTTCTTAAGATGTTTTTAAGGTTATGATACTTCTATTATGCACCATTCTGGCCCGACTGGGTCCCGGTGGGAACTCGGTCAGACACCGGCAGGGCAATTAACAAAATAGTATCCCGATTTGACCCGCTCAAATTCTGGCCAGAAACCTTCTTGTGGTCGGGTCAAATCTACGATCTACGATCATTTTTACTATACGTACCAAAAAGTAACAAGTTGAAAATTTAATTTAGGCCTTTCTCGGAATCTCTGACATTATACCTGATCTCAGAGTACTTTAAGTGCAATAAAAAATAAGTTTACATCAATTTACTAACTCAAAAAATGCAGATTATTATTTTGTGTAGAGTTTTATGGTGTAGGAATTTAGCTTTTTAAATTAAAAAGTATTTCCTTTGTTAAATAAGTTTGATTGTCTAGAGTCTTCGCGTTAAGAATTGATCATGTAGATTTTTCAGAAGTTGCGAGGGAAAGTTTCGGTTTTAAAAGAAAATATTCTGAACGCATTTTAGTTTTACTCTAAACTCAGGTATAATTTAAAAAAGAGGTTCAATCAAGTAATGATTATAATTTATCTTACCTAGGAGAAAAAGGATTTTTCTAATTGAATAATTACAGGACCTGATCATCCTTATCTTTATACCATAACAATTGTATATTTATTCAAGTAATTTTAAGTAATCAAAAAAACATCCAACGATAAATTTTATATTAGACGAAAGATAAACTTACAATATTACGACAAATACGAAACCCAACTTAAATTTCAAAGATTTTATACAATTTTAACCAAGCGCCAAATTTCGATATTAGAATCAGTGAAGGGTGTCCTTATCCCATTTTCAATTTACAAACGAAATTGATTGATATTATTTAATGGAAAAATCGGAAATGTTGCAACTCCATATTATTCAATTTTCTTTATAAATATAAAGTGATGCGTAGGGGTGTCAAGGAAGATCCCATAATGAACACCTGCACGTGTTTCGAAGTCACCAAAAGGAGGCCGCAACCTGTTAAGGATGCAGAAAAAAATAACTAGGTTCTTTGACCTTTCCGTGAGTTCAAATTTTGAGCGTGAATGTACCCCCTCGCCCCAGTATCAATAAAAACGAATAAAAAGAAATTGAGCTAACATAAAAAGGAGACCTCTGAACAATGATCAAGCATCCAGACAAGATTTTCTAAGGCTGTCAGCAACAAATGAAATGAAATTTAAACTCGCCACAGTGCTTGCAGGAACAAAAGCTTAACACACCTTGAATACGTAGACACGTTGAACAATAAAAAATCGTACGTGGCCGTCGTGAATCATGCTAAAGCCAGTAGAGTTTATCTTAAACCCGTTTATTCATGCAATACTAGCCTGGCGCTACACAGGTGTTGCCTAGTTTTGTTACGTGTTTGATTCGAACCTTTGTGCCGTATTTTTGCCCAGATTTTAGCTAGTTTCTAGACATAGTCAAGTATACATCATTACATACTTAAGATAATACTCAATAATTATTAAGGTTATTGAAATAAATATAGCGATGTTTTAAATTAAAATTCATATTCGACAAAAATGAAAATTTTTAAAAAGTTTTAGATGAACGAGTACATCAAGGTGACAGGACACAGTTACAGGAACATAATAGAAAGTTACATCTAAAATTCGACAACACCTCGCATATGTAAACGATTTGCGAAAACTCATTTTTACATTCTCATCATTTATAATTGAGAAAATATTATAATTGTCGAAAATTTGACATCACACTTTTTCAACGGATCTCCACGTTTTGAGACTCCCTGAATCCGAAAATCAGGTTTTCACGATGGCATCTGTATGTCTGTCTGTCCGTCGCGCTGTCCGTCCTTAAACACGATAACTCTCGAAAAAATGAACGAATAAAATTCATCTTTGACACACTTTTTTTAGGTCCTAAAAGAAAGGATGAGTTCGTAAACCAGTCATTTTTGATAAAAATTCAAAAAGTGAGCGCATTTTGAAAATTTTTGAGACAACGTTTTTCTGAATTTGAAAATTCTATGTACGGATATTCATAGTATTAAAAATAACAAACAATTTATTCCAATGACTTTTATCGATAAAAAGAAAAATTTTAGAGTTATAGGGTTTTAAAAATTGTTTTAATCAACCGAAAATCAAAATTTGAAACCGAAAAACGCACGATATGAAAAAAGTTAAGAAAAGAAAAACATTTATTTTTGAAAGCCCTAAAAGATTATCATAACCAATTTTTGAATTTTCTTCAAAAATCGAAAATTCAAATTTTGATTGCACCAAAAATAATGGAAAATAAAAAAATCCATTTTGTGGACAAACTATGTAGGATACGAAAAAAGATGAATCAACAAAAATGGTTATCCCAAAAAAGATCTACAATTTCGTTAAGAATAACTTCTTAATAGGACGCGTACTTTTTGTTTTATTCGTGAAAAATAACGTTGAAAAAAAATAAAATAAAAAAAAATGTGTGGAAAAACGACGAAAGTTGTGAGAAAAAGTCCAACAAAACCTGTTTACAAATGTCTGTCGAAAATCGAGCGCGGAGCGCGAGTGTCACGATGAGAATGTGTACCTCAAAGCCTACAGAGCTTGGAGAAACTTAATATTTGACTATACTTAATTAAGTAGACAATTCAGAATATGAAGACGCGTATAAATACTGCCATCTAAGGGAGGTCTTTTTGATCAAGTTTTTTTCAAGCATTCCAAATGCAAAGAGGAAATATCTGAGCGCAAAGCGCGAGATTCAACCGTCGCGCGCCGTAGGCGCGCTCAAACTTATGTATATATTAGACTTGTATATAATTAAAAATAATTATAGTATTTTATTATAAATTATTTTTTATCAAAACAGACTATATGTCTAGGAATGGTCGATTCTAGTGTTACGTGCCAGCCTAGCTACTGGAAAGTCAGCATGAGGCGCGCCCATGCTCACTCAATGCGGACTAGATGGAAACAGTACAGATCTACGAAATTATTCTACGAAGGGAGACGATTCGGAACCCTGAGAAAAGGTGATGATTTTTAAATGGAAGCGAGGGGCAGGAAAATTAGTCTTCTGTCGAAGTCAGGGTCGGCCAATTATAAAATTGTTTTAGATTGAATACATAGATTTAACCTTGAAAGATTCTGGTACATGACTATTTAAATATAGGTCACCGTGGTATGTCATTAACACTTGGCGACAAAACAGTAAAAGTAAAATAGCTAACTCTTAATGTTTATTAATAATCCAAGTGAAAAATTTACATTTAGTTTATATATGGTCACGATTTTTTGTATTTCACTCTGTGAAATTTATTATTTTAACGGTAATTCAGTTATTCTCAATGAATGTCATTATTAAATCATAATAGAATATTGTGATTTTTATGAACAAAAAATATTTCAAAAGCTATTTTCCTGTACGGATGCTATTTTTCTGTACTGTAATATTTAATAAGAAAACTTTTTCCTTCAATGAATCTTATTCTAATTATTTTTGAACTTTTGTAATAATTTTATAATCTCGGGAATAGTATAAGCTTGAAAAAGTATCAAAGCGTATTAGGCGATTCGAATATATTCTCTATTTTCTGTATGTGCCGTCTCTTTAAGAGACTCTAGCGCTTGGAATACTTCTACTGGTAGTCCCTCGAGGAGGAGTTAGAGAATTCAAGAAAAACATTTCTTCCTCTACACCGTCCGTAAGAGAAACTTTCCTGTCGAATCCGCCCTTCGTTTCAATGTGAGCGACAAACGAGTCATTCTCGTCGAGGGTGGACTAAGAATTGTGAGAAATAAGTATCGCAGAACCAGCGGGTGCAGATGGACCTTAAACTGACGTTGCGCTGCTGGAATTTAATTTCGACATTTTAAGAGGCAATCCCATCCCTCCAAACACTTCGTTCTCGTATCTCGGTTGACGAAAGAGGTTTATTGACCTGTCAGCACTAAATTCAAAGTTGAACCCAACTCCCTCCAACACAACCCGCTCCCTAACGAATCAAATTCTCTTCCAGCGGTCGTCATCTCCTATTCACTTCCTTGGTAGTCAAGAATTTGACGAACACTTGAAAATATTTATCACGAAACGATGACGAGGCGAACATTTTTTTCCCATAAGTGAATTTCAAGAAAATATTTCGTTACTTCGTATCTATTTACAATTTCATGATACTATTTACTTACTGACCAAATAGAAAATAAAATTTTGCATTTAAAGGCATTATCAGGTTAAATTCGCATAAACAGATAAACCAATATATCGCTCTAAATTCACGTCGATCAACTTAAAGTGTGAAAAAGTTTCGAATTTATCGGATCTTTCTGTTCTTCTATACTTTTAGGGCTGTTTTTCATAAACTAAAATGGCAAAAAAATCTAATATTTGTACACAGCTTCTGTTTTAGTCCTGTGTTCTCACAGCTTAAAAAAATCGTTAGAAAAGTTTAGTAGATAAGTTAAACTTTGTGGCATTTTCGATAGGCTAGGATAGGGCATGAGTGAATAACGTGCAAATTTCTATTTCAATTATGGATAAAATGTCCTTACAGATAATGGAAAAATAATCCCCTATTATTTGTAGATTTATAAAAAAGATTTGCGCATCGCGATTAATTTCTTTTTCCCCGAAATGGACTAAAAGAAATATTTTAATCTTTTGACCTATAATCATAATGCACAATAATTTTGTTTTCGCATAAAATGGCTTTAATTTTACCGTAGATTTAGCTTTAAGTTTTATACAAAAAAGTCAGCATTGAAGAGCATTATTGGCTACAGTACACAAAATATGTGATTTACCTACGATGAAGTGCAAAAATAAACCCCAAAAATCTTTTTTGCCTGAGGAGAGAGATTTTATTTCTAGTACAATAAACGGAACCCTGAATGTTTTTCAGTGAAGCACATATAAACCTGTAGGCAAAAAAATAACACAGAGTACAAAAATGTGAGTTCTTTTAATTAAACACTAATCTTTGTATAGTTCTGTCTACATCTAAATACAACAAAAAATGGAAACTGCACACCAACTACAGTTTAATTCTATTTTATGCTTTAACAGTATTTGATTCCTTTCGATTTAAAATTTCTTGACGATTGGTTTCTAAAATTTGAAAGAGAAACTGTTCTTGGAGCTCTTGATTGTTCAAAATTGAGTTATACATTCAGCTTCCATTTATTGCCACTCCGTGCTCAACTGCATCATTGAAAACTCTCATATTTTGAACTTTTATCTCAGCTTGGAGATAGTTTTGATTTTTATCAAAGAAGAGTGAGTGATTCTCAATCATAAAATCTCTGCATGAAGACTTTGGGACAAAGCAGTTTCGTTTGTGCAAAACAACGACCAGAATAATGATGAAATTGCATTTTTGTTTCTTGATTTTATTTATATCTTCGATCAAAAACAAAAAAATACATGTTTCATATTTTGCCTTGGAAAACAATATATTTCAGCCCTAAACAATTCCGTAACATCACCAGGTTCAGACTGCCCCAGCTCTAGATTGGTCGGCATTGTTGGTCGACCCATTGTCGGGAGCACTGCGCGTTCTGTTGTTTTGAACCGCACTTACTACAACTATGTTTGGTGTTGTCATTGTTGTTCACACGAGAAACTAGGGAAAGGGGTTCGTCCATCCTTGCAGAGCCCCGCATGCAAGGATAAGGCTGCTTACTCTGAGAGGTCGCCCGGTATCCCAGAGTCACCGTTCTAGACA